>NW_017386048.1:175261-222294 GCF_000237925.1 Schistosoma mansoni
ATATATTAACTGGGCACTCAAGCAATCGATATAACAAAACTTTTTCACTCTGCTAAATCTAAATGACTGTCATTACTATTTGCGATTGTGATACCTGGATTTCACTGGAACATAAACAGTGGGAGCCACGAACTGGCCACTGTGTGAAGACTAGAAAACAAAATGAACACGTTTGAATGACTGATTAGAATAATCATGTCGATCCTGTAGACGATCACTCACAACTCCAATTGCTCAGTGGTGGTGTCTTTGACAATGACTATTGTCTAAACCTTAAAGAGTAACAAATTCCTTTAGTTTCCTGATATCCATTCATCAGTAGGTTCAACATACAAATAACCCAGATGGATGACTTTCCCATAATTATCTGCTATTCTCTAACGTCAACAAATTAAGCCGTGTTGTCATTTAAACTAGAGAGCAAGACACAACTTCATCAACGGAAATCAATCAGTTCTAACTATGTTCAACGAATAACATCACACAATTTTATATTTTTAGGCTTCGTATCAACCATAAACAGATATTTAATGTATTCCAATTATGTTATGTTTCACTATTATCGTTATCCATCACAAAACGATTCTACCTCCATTCGATTATAATCGTATGTAGTCATACGATCAATGACTACTATGAGTTGCTGGATACCAAGATGTATTATTATGACCTATTAGACGGTTATACAGTTTGAGATGATGACGTGATTATTTACTAATTAGATTTCATGCGTGTGTTCATTCAGCAAATTATTCAAGGTTATTTAGACTAAAAATAACTGTTAAAAAACAGATATTATCTTAACAGATAGTTTAAAGGTGATAGCTTAGAACTCCGAAACGGCCTGGAGAAATTATCTGAATGGTCCTAAACCTGACAATTGCCAATAAATACTTCCAAGTGTATTGTGATGCATATTGGCCATCAGGGTACAGATACATACACGATGAATAACACTGAGCGACCTATTGTCCTGACACACAATGACTTAGGAGTCATCGTTAGGCAAAACTTAAAGACTACTTCACACTGCCGTGCAATAGCCGCCAAAGGTTTTAGAACTTTATGGTCCATACGTAGGGCTTTTAGTCATCTCGATGCTAAAACGTTTCTGACTTTGTATACAGTATTCGTGCGTCCTAAACTTGAGTACTGCATACAAGCAGCTAGCCCCTGCCTAAAAAAAGACAGTGAACTCCTGGAAAGGATTCAGAGAACAGCGACTAAGCTGATTCCCGGAATAGCGAAGCTCCCGTATGGTACTAGACTGACCAAGCTAAACCTATTCCCGCTGTCATATCGAAGAATCAGAGGCGACTTGATTACAGTTTTCAAATTGCTTAATGACAAATTTGCACCTGATATGCCCTCATTTTTCTTGTCTTCCAAAACAGAAAATCTACGAGGACACTCCAAAAAAGTTCACAAGCCCAGAACGAATTACTTGTCAGCTGATACCGACTTTCCCATCGAATCATCAACGAGTGGAATTCATTACCTCAGCACGTGGTTGAGGCTCCATCCATCGACTCTTTCAAAAGAAAGCTGGATCAGCTGAGAGACCATCATTGCCAGGACTAACACAGGCCATCAAGCCTCCTGCCCTTTCCAAACTGAAACTGAAGATGATCAAGGTGAATTACGACACATCTTTTCTTTTAAGTATTTAAGTGGACATAGAATAAACTTAATACACACCATCGGCTTACAATTACTTTATAGAAGGTTTTCTGGAACATTCTTTTATCAACCTCAGTTTACTTATTTTTAATTCACCAACTAGGCACTGGTTCGTGTACTTTGAGTCATTATAATTGTTAGGAGTAATGATAATGTACGGTCTCCTAAAAATGAGATAATCGGTAGGAATTTGAAGTTACGACCTAATGATTTTAACCACTGACCAGTCTGTCACAAAGTGTATAAATTCTTCTCATCGTTTTTGATCTAGGCAAATGATTCATCCAATCATTATTACTGTATATATCTCACACCTATTCTTATACTCAGACTCATTTTGATGAATTTCCATAGTGTAATAAGAAGACGACGATTATCAGAACTATGTGACATATATTAACGCAATACATTTCGAACAATCGAATCACACATATACTTGTTAAGAACATTTATATATAAAAATGAAAGGTCAACTAGACTGGGAATGGGGGGGTAGGAGTAGACATGGATAATAAGCTAATATTACCAGGGTAGGTTTAAGGTGAGAACAAACTGTTTTTGAATACACAAAGGGGGTTTGAATTTTCGTATGGCTGAGGCTTTAATAAACCTTAGTATACTCCCTTTTACACTTTTATACAACACCACAAAAGCCGAGTTAAGATGATGGGTAATTCTAAATAAGCACTCATTTCATTGAGGGCTAGTATTACTTTTCTTTTTTTTTAAAAAAAATGATATTTCTATTCATATACACAAGCTGTAAAATGTAGTTAACCTAAATCTAGTTCAATATCACTGAATACTTTAAAAGATGATTCATTTATTCATATGGCACATGCCATAAAAATAGATGAACTAAACTTCTCAAGTAACATGTACCCTATAATAATTTAACTAATACAATTGAAGTGAGAAATCTAAGTAAAATGTCCATATTTCAATTTATTAATGAATAAATAACGTCTCTATAGGGAAGTTAACTGGTTGAACAATGTGGATAATTTTAGTTTCTCGAATTGAACACAAAATCGTTTAAATTGTAATGCGGGGACGAGACAGTTAGAAAAACGAAAACGACCTTGAAATGCAAAACAAAATTCGAAATGAATAACTTTTATAATGCAAAAGGAAATATTATAAAAAGGTATAGCACGATTGTATTTGGAACATGTCTTGTTCAATCCACACAGACTTAAGTATGATGTAATCAGTTGGTAAGTGTTATATCGAATGAGTGAGTGCCCAGTTAATATATGACGTGATGAGACCGTCAATCAGAGAGCAGCAATTTATCGATCGGAACAATGATACACAAAAAACCGTATGATCAGTCTTGAATACTTATCAGTCCTGCTTTCTGACTAGCCCAGCCAGTTAAGTCTAGAACAGCAATAACAGCCTCTGCAATATGAATCATTATTCTCAAACATATTGGGTTTGTATACCAATCAACTGACCACATTGTACCATAAAATATCAAATAACATTTGTACAAGATTTGGCCAAATGTGGCTATGAATAGGGGGAACAATAATTAATGGACTAAGGATAACTCGAGAATAGTAAATCGTATAGTAATAGTTCATAGGTCAAAACAAAGCTTATAATAAAAGGAACATGAGTATGAATAGTTAAGTTACATGGCAAATATACAATAGGAAATATACATATCACATTGGTCCATAAATAGTTCTCAAAGTTACCAATCATTATTCTCCATGGGATATAACAGTAACTTCTTAGTGTAATTCATATCAATGTTTACCTTATTGAATTATCCTAAGTTGGCTGATAAAAATACTACAGTATAGTGATCAGCGTGATTCGATTCGTCATTCCATTGCATCAATTAATTTCTGCCGTCAAATAAATTTGGGGGAAAGTTTGATCATATCTGTAATAAGTTATTATCTACTTGTTCTAAAACCACTTGATCACAGTTCTAAAAAATAAAATTATTTTTAAAGGCAATAGACTATATTTCAGGTTTTCATTGTCGAATGACAGCATGCACTTTTAGCACGTCAACGGAACAAGACGGAAGAGATTTAATAAACAACTAAACAAACCTTTAAGTGAATGAATAAAGACTACGCAATTAATGAAGATACTAGCAGACGAAGCCAACAGGGTCAACAATGTCTCGATTATATGACTAACCCAAAGTACCCAAACCTGGAAGTACTGGACGGCTGTTTCGTCCTATTGTGGAACTCCTCAGCAGGATCGGGAACGCGCACTGCTGATGAGCCCCACAATAGGACGAAACGGCCGTCCAGTGCTTCCAGGTTTTCCATGGTGGTCTAGCTTCAATTGAATCATGATTTCAATTATAAAAAATTACTAAAAATAGTATCCCTGTAGTACAAATACACTTATTAAGTAACACTACAGCTTTTTCACTAATAAATGATTTTAAAGCAATTAGTCCCTTTTATAAATTTCGATAGAGCAACTCTGAAACTAATAAATGACCCTATATATTAATATCACTAACATTATCCTCATCAGGGCGAAACAACAGTTTACGCCATTGGTAACAGAGTTGATTTAAGGTCATTGGAGTTCATAATACCATATGGATTACTACAATATTACCAAAAATATTGAAGAGGCTACACAAGCTTAAAATTAGTTCATTTTAGAAGCAAAAGAAGTACAAAATAATAAGTTCCAACTGAACTCAATTGATTATCAAAGTATTAATAGTAATCTGTGATATATAGTTAGGGTTAATATTTTCTTTGGAACTCATGATGTTTTTCTTATCAATTTATGCAAGATACTTTAAAAGATGCGGATAAACATCCATATTCTCACAAGGACATGTTAAGCAATGTAAAGGTTGAAAGCATACTACGCTGACCACCTCCAGAGACCTGTAAAATAACGTTAAGATAGTAATTCCAAATTGTAGTCAATCACAATACAAATGACATCAATAATTTATTACAAAAAACTCAAAAACGTAAGGGTTGGGATTTGAGTCAAGATTCATGTTTAAGGTTCCAAACCTCATAAACAAAATTTAGTTTTTAATCACATTCTTAACGCAATTTTTCGGAACTACTAAACTTCCTCATCTTTTAGTCTTAGAATATTAATCAATTGTAACGGTCTTAGTAGGTAAGTAATGATATGTTATACTTATTTTGTACTCAGTCCATTTTAAGACACAAGCTGGGTTACTGATTTTGGAAATTAGTGCAAAACTCCAAAAGCAGCTACTTTTAAACTGATTGGTCTATCAATAAATTATCATTTTACCAAGTAAGGCTGAAATTCTCTGATAGAAAAAATCGCATGCAAACTGAGTGAGGAATGTCACAGTTGGTTGGGGATAAACTCTACATTGTCAAGTCATCTAAGTGTATCGTAGTTAGGAACTACGGTTAAGTTTTCGTTCATTCAGCTACTCAGTTGTTGATATTTTTGGATAATTTCTATTATGAAATTAATTGAATAGTGTAAATACTGATTCCAGCTTTATTTTGGTTGGTTGCCAGGTGAAAAGTCATAAATTTCGAACGAGTGAACGGAAATGCTTAAAAAGAAACGACAATCATTCATACAACCGCTAAAATACTTATTTTCTGAAAAAAAACGACCTTCATAAAACGCAGTACCTGATTTATTTATTTATTTAAACACATAAATATTGGTACAAAGGGGCACCAAATACATACGCGCCACACAAATCTCATTTGATTTGTGTGAGGGCTGTGATACTACTCAGGTGCTCAAACCAAAACAGGTGATTTTCTTAGGGGGCCACATCTGGAGCCTTTGACCTAAAGATCTAATCCACAAGACAGTGGAGCATCGTAAAGAGATGCAGTCCCATGGTAGCCGGTGACCAACGATTGATTCAAACACCATTTGTTCTCTCAGGATACTGGAGCCCATGTGCATCATTGGTTTGGAATTAGGGTTTTTCAACTCCCCTAGGTGGACCTTCCGTGTCCATCAACCCGGTTAAAGCGGCGGACAGCCAAAAACAAAAGGTTAACTGTAATTTGAATTTCATTTATTTAAAATTTATATAAAAGTTGTTTTCTTTTTTTATCCATATATAGATAACAAGTAATTTATGTTTATTCGTTAGTTTTCTTTCAATAGAAAGTGAAGAAAAAACAATTTGAAATTATAAACAAAGGAAGACTGAATGAACCAAATACTCATCATTATAATAAATATGAATAGACAATCAGAGAATTAATATACTATGCAACATCAAAATACAAACAGTTGCTAACCATACATGGTATCAGTTTAAGAATAATCATTCATCATTAATATATTGGTAGAAAAGAGATAATCACATTTCAAAATAAAATTAGGTAGACATAGGTGTGTATATTAATAATATAAGAAGAAATCACTGAAAACATTCTGAACCCTACGTACATATGAATCACCCCCTATACCCATACATATATATCTATATATAGTTCGGAAGTTAATGTATACAACATTGTGTCATAATGGCTGAGATCACAAAACAGGACAATGATTGTTTGAATCAATTAATTAAATGGAATAGAAAAACAACAACAACAACAACAACAACCCATTATTCTATTTAGTTTGTTCCATTAAAAGTGTTAAACACTTAGTTAAATGACGTAGATATACTTTTTTAGTTTCTTCAGCTGTATAATCATATACTGAATCAAGAAATTCTTTTGAACTTATTATATTAAATAAATGTTTAATACGTTCAATAGATTTTGAACTTAAATATGGTTTAACCGCTTGACATATAATCTCTTTACAATCATCTAATTGTTCTTTAATAAAATTATAATTATATGTATAATCTGTTTGTGCAAAACTAATTATAGTAAGACCAATTGTACGACTTCTATCTTTTATTTCATTAATATTAGTATAATCTTCTTCAGTTAAATTTTGTTGTTTTGATATAACACCAATTTTTCCAATAGTTTTAATTAAATGCTTATATAATTGTTTAACATCTTTTTCTGGTTTTATATGTAATTTCATTAAAGAACGTAATGATTTCAATGATTCATATGCTCTTTTTCCAATAATTGATTTAATAGATTGATCATTTTGTAGAACACGGCCAACAATACGTTTTTGTGCACGAAACCATACGGATTGTGAATTTTTTCGATCTAAATTATTATTTAATTTAATTTCATCATCAGAACTCAAACTGATTTCTTCTTCATCGTCATCATTTTCATCATCATCTTCATCTTTGTCTAGATGACCATTATTACATGAATTATCCAAAGTATATTTTCCAATAGGCGTCACCATAACTTTTGAATAAGAAAAAAAAATCAATCAGAATGAATAAATCAGAGGGGGTTTTGTAGAGAATTTAGTATTTTTCATAGTTAAAATCATGAGTCAATTGAAGCTAGACCACCATGGAAAACCTGGAAGCACTGGACGGCTGTTTCGTCCTATGATAGGACTCCTTAGCAGTGCACATCCACGACCCCACACTCGCGAGATTCGAACTCAGGACCTACCAGTCTCGCGCCAGAACACTTATAGATTGGTTGATGAATCATATACAATTACTGGTCAAACATCTATACATAATGCAATCTGTTTTAATTAGACGTTTGACAATTACTCAATCAACATATGCCTTAAACCGTTGGATGCCGGCTCAGTGGTCTATCGGTTAACGGCTCCGGCTCGAGACTGGTAGGTCCTGGGTTCGAATCTCGCGAGTGCGGGATCGTGGATGAGCACTGTTGAGGAGTCCCATAATATGACGAAATGGCCGTCCAGTGCTTCCAGGTTTTCGATGGTGGTCTAGCTTCAATTGACCCATGATTTCAACAGAATGAATAAGTCAATTGAATTAAAAAATCTTGAAGTAGTTGTTTAACAGTTAACTCAATGAAACTTGAAAAGGAATTTTTTATTGGTCTAGAAAATAAAATGATAAATTAAATTAATTGGAATAGCAAAACTTCTACGGACACAATTCATTTAGGCAGTAAAATCAAAATATATATATAATTATGAGAAAACTCCCCCTGTAGCTGTTCTAGGAGAGAACAAAGAAAGAGGGTTGGGCATAGGGTCAGCAATCCCATTCTGCAGAAAACAACCTTGCTAAAATATCGCTAGCCAGAATAAACAAATTAAACCATCTAAACTCTGACCAAATAGTTCAACGATCTTCATTCTGAAGAATTACGACACCTCATGATGAAAGCCGAGATTCTTGCAAGGTCTCAAGGCAGATGCCCCTTTTAACAACCACAGCAACAATTATTATAGGTACATGGAATTTCCGGACAATATGAAAGACCGGAATGACCAGTCAAATAGCTGCAGAAATGTGGAGATACAAATTGGTCCTGCTCGGAATCAGTGAAACCCACTGGACACAAGCTGGATAGCAAAGGTGCTGTACTCTGGTCACGGAGAGGAAAATGTTCCACACACTGAGGGAGTTGCTCTGATGTTGTACAAAGAAGCACGAAATGCACTTGTAGGATGGGAATCTCATGGATCCAGAATCATCAAAGCATCTTTCAAAACAAAGAGAGAAGAAATCACAATGAATGTTATCCAATGCTATGTGTCCATCAATAACAGTTAAGACGACGATAAACATCAGTTCTGCGAGAGACTGGAATCGGTCAAAGTGAAGTGTTCAGGAAAGGACCTGACCATCCAGGTGAGAGATCTGGACGCCGAAGTCGGAATGGACAACACCGGATATGAGACGACATGCACTGACCGAGGGAGAGAAATGGAAATGGGGAGAGATTTGCAAACCTATGTGCATTAAGCAAATTGGTTATAGACGGCACAATATTCCAACACAAACGCATACATAAAGCTATATGGATCTCACTGGATCATATCACAGAGAACCAGATAGACCATATTTCTATTGATCGAAAATTCCGAAGGACAATGGAAGACGTGGTAATTAGAAGAGGTGCTGACAAAGATGAAACTGAAGCTGGACAGCTGGGGAAACAATGGTACAAAGGCTCAATACAGGCTTCCTACGGGATACTAACAAACTCAACCAATTCAAGATAACTCTCAACAACAGGTTCCAAGCCTTATAGGATCTACTGAAAGAACAAGAAACTTTTATGGAGGACAGTTGCAAATGGATCAAAGAAGCACTAACGTAAACGTGTCGGGAGGTGCTGGGCCGCAAGAAGCATCGTAATAAGGAATGGATCTCTTTCGAAACCTTAGACAAGATTAGAGAAAGGAAGAACAAGAAGACAGCAATCATCAACAGTCGAATAAGAACAGAGAAAGTCAAGGCATAGGTCGAATATACAGAAAAAAAACAAGCAAGTGAAGAAGAGCATTAGAGCCTGCAAACGGAAATACGTGGAAGGCCTAGCAACGACAGCTGAGAAAGATGCAAGAGAAAGAAATATAAAAAAACTATATGGCACAACGAAGAAACTAGCGGGGAAATATAGTCAACCAAAGAGATTGGTCAAGGACAAAGAAGGCGAGCCAATCGCCGATATTCAAGGACAGAGGAACAGATGGTTAGAATACTTCGAAGAACTGCTGAATAGGCCAGCTCCAATGAATCCACCAGACAACGAAGCAGCATACACAGGCATTCCTATAGATGTCACTCCACCAGCGATCGATCAGGGTGACCTTCAGACAAATCAAGAGAGGGAAAGCAGCTGGACCTGACAACATATTAGCTGGAGCACTGAAGTCACTGACAGTGGTAACTGAAATGATGCTTCATGTTTTATTCAGGAAGATTTGGGAGAAAGAACAAGTGCATTATACTACTGTCAGCACCAGGAAAGGTTTTCAACAGTGTTGCTGGACTGGATGAAAGATTCACGAGGCAAGCAATAACATAGAATCCTGAAGGGTGAAGGAGAACAAGAAGACAAAAGAACATACTGAGTCGGGAATTGGAAGCAGACATGAAAAGAATGGATAGAAACTGGAAAAGTCTGGGAAGGATTGTCCAGGGCAGAGTTGGATGGAGAATGCTGGTAGGCGACCTATGTTCCTCTGTGAGAGGTAACAGGAGTAAGTTATGTGAAACTGTTCACAGAGTTTTGGGATAAAAAGATTTATAAATATATCCACTTTTTTGTCGAAGACACCTTACTCTGAAAATAATGACTGGAAGAAGTTATCAGGTCATAGTTGTTATATAAAAATCTTGAATATACTCTGTGCACTTTCTTACATTACGAATTGAATTTGTTAATTAAAATTAGACTCGGAAAACGTACAAAATGACTGGGGGTCGGAAAATGAAAACCATTAAGTTCTGACAAACTAGTGGAATAATATCACATGACAGTATAGGGTTAACGAGATCTCTGAATTTCACTGATATCATGTATTGACCTAAGTTATACAACCTTTAAAACCTGGAAGCATTGGACAGTCGCTTCGTTCCAGTATGGGGCTCTTTATTAGTTAGTGAATCAAAGGCTTGTATTGTAGATTTTCTGTTAAATTAGGATTATCTGCATGACATATATGTATTCTACGAAAATACGGATGATAGATATCTACATATTTTAATGAAGACCAAGGTTTATTAAACAAATTTGCAAAAGTTCTTCCTTCCTTCGATATAATTAGCAACCTTTATTTTCAAATAACTATGTTATTGTTTTTACTGAAATTAATACTCGTCATATCTAATCCACGGAGATATGTGCATGTGGTTAAAGTAGAATTTTCCGACTAGCTGAAACAAACCTTTCCAATAAAAAATATAGTCGCGTTTAATATTGTGGTTAATGTGAACAGCTAAACGTTTATCATGTTGGAGATTTGGATCCCGGGAATACAATTTTTGGAAAAGGTCAACCAGTACTTCCGAATTCCTTATAATTTAAGCTTTCTGTAGTAGTTCCAATCGAAAGTTCACAAACGTGAACCTATATTGAAATTGATGTTGAGATCTTACCCCAATTACATCTATAAATTGTCCTTTGAATGAAAATGCCAAAACCACTGATCACTATAGCTTCTCAAAGTCAATTCGTCCAACTTGAGTCATGTTTAGAATAACGTAAGGTTTTTTAGATCGTGATTTTTCTTGTTATGCAAATCCTTAAGGTCAAATGATTTTCATAAACAATTCAAATGATAAAGATTCACTGCTATTAATAGTTAACTGAGATTTGAGTAATTCATAAGTATTTAGCCACAAGAGATGATAAACTTCATTCATTAATCTATAAGTTAGCAATAGAGGATTTGTTTTCGTTATCAACACTAGTGTTTAAAGCACGTCTTTGCATAGAGTGTCTAAAATACCTGTTGTATATTAAAATGATCGGGAAGGAAAATAAGAATATGAGAAATTTGACACCACGTAAACTATATATAAATTGATTTTTCTTAGAAGTCTAAGCTTATATGTAGATCAGCCATTCGTAATTCACAGAGGGTTTGGTGCATGCGATAATAGTATTTAAAACCATGTGTTGCATTATGACAAGCGCAAGCAAAGGAAAAATCGCATTTACGTGGATCATAAAATCAGAAACCCAACAAGCAAAAACGTGTCTCAAACAATTTAAACTTTATCAGCATCCATGCATTATTGTTGTTATTTAGACAGATAAATTAACAATGAATAAGATGATATGACAAAGTAGCTTCTGTATCTCCAAAGCCTCATCTAAAACATCGGGTTGCAATTGTGTTTCTGAACTAATGGACCAGGTTATTCAGTATTTAGACAATAAGGTCCTTCATAGTAATCGATCAGATCGGTTAAGTTCGAATGATGCAGCATTACACTGAGGAGATCTAATATGTTCAAATGAATACTCACATTTCTGCGTCATGAAACACCAAGGCCTACAAATTGACTTAAAACCCCTAGAACGTTTTTATTTGAGAACGTAACTTTTGGTGATTTTTAAGAATACCAAAAGCCGGGTTTAAATAATCAACCAAGAACCTGTGCAGTTTTTTGCAATATACTTATCATAGAACACTAGTAAGTAACATAAACGCAACAAGTATTCAATCTTTATTACGATTTAATATCCGGTTGATTCCTTCGCCCTGCATGTGTACACCATGATACGGTTCCAAAACTTTGCTATCATTCAATGCAAGCAGTCTAGCTACTCTGCTGCACTAATATAAGTGAAATTATTAGTTAAATAGGAACTAATATTTCTTAAATATAGCTAAGTGCGTTGTTAGGATAATCCATGACAAGAATATGATTGCAATACACTTGGAATTTTATAAAAATCCAAGTCATTATATCAATAAGGATACAAAAAGTGAGATCTAGTCAATTTAAAAGTGACCTCGGCATAGCTTACGTAACAACGTGAACAAGTAAAAAAAATTGTAATGAACCAACCTGCAACAATTTGTCAGTTGCCGTAATTAAACAATATTTATTGTACATTAGGGAACATATTTCTTCAAGTCCTCATCGATTTCAAAACACAAATTTCATTTTTTTATAGCCTCAGCGTTAATTATTTCAATATTCTTTGGGTTGTTTGAGGCGTGACTACAGACTCGAACGGTTTAAATGTTTGTGAAATGAGTAGAAGAAAGTTTCTCATAACGTGCTCCTACATCTAGTACCAATGGATCATCGATGCCTCCAGGTTGAAATCTAGGTGTTCTTAACTGCCAAAAAAGAAGTATTAGTGAGTAATAATGAAATACCATCCCGAGTCCTTTAAAATATATCAAGCTTGTTCTTGAAGGACTCACTTAGATATGACTGCTAGTAATGTGCAGAAAGTTCACATACAGTTTTAGTAACTTAAATTCGTGCTAATAGGATTTTAATTTATTTTCACGAACTGATGGGTACGCTCCAGCGATTTATATCCTTTGTGCAATGTAACACTGTGTTCTGTACTCTAAATAGGACTGAATGAAATCTATTCAAATGGTTCAAACTTTTGTTGGCGGAATAGAAGAAGATATCGCTCTGCAAGCTTCCATACCCAATAGTGGTTGATCACCGATACCTCTAGGTCAGAAGCTTTGAGATGGAGAACTACAATAACTAGTTGGAACACCCCGTTGTTACACTTGACCACATTGGATTCCGAAGTGTTGAAAGCAAACGCGTTCTTATCCATTCTTTTTTGAAGTCCCGTAAGACCCTCTTGAGTTGTCAACTTATCATCCTGTCTGAAAACTTCTCTTCAGGGCCTAACGTCGTCGCTGAAAACTTTGGACTACAAATATTGTTTGGGAGGACTAGTAAGCTTATCATTCCTGCTAACTTGCCTCAGGGTGGTAAGAGAAACCGATTAATAAGGAGGTTCGATTCCTTATATTTGCCTTTCAATGTTGACCGGTAAATTAGTTCATTTAGTAATCTCAGCAGTGATAATGAATTAATACTAAAATAATCACCCTCAATACCAAAGTAATTTAAGCAAACGTCTAACTTTTTTTTGGGAGACCACACGGAAATTGCCATTACTATAGAATTGATTAAGGAGCTCCATAAGTCAGCGATTTCGATCGTGAATTTTTGTCACTGGTTTTTGTGCGAGCCGATTCATGTCTATATCTGAAACTTCAACTCATGAAGGTGTTAGTACATGATCTACTTATCGACATAAATTACTGATAATCTCGTAAGTATTATTCAGCAAAGGTACATGGAAAATCAGATAGTATAGAAAAACACCAGTTATATTTGATGGATTTCATGAAAATTAGTAATCATTATGCAGCTTAATGAAGAAGAAGAAGGTATTGTAGCTGTAAATAGTTCCCCAAAATCAATAGCTCATTAAGTGTTCGACATTGGATGCTGACCATGTTGTTTAAGTGGACTTGTTTAACTGAAGGCTTTCGGTCATGCATCCGTACCAGATCACGTTGCAACTCGGCGTGGGACACAGCTCCTACGTTTCCATGGTCAGCTAAGTGCGAACGCCTCTCGATATATTGGTAACGAATCAAATATATCTTTCCTGCCTCTTCTCGTCTGACTTCTGATTTCTATCTGACTGGGAACGATCGAATATAGAAGGTGCTACCGGTAGCTAGTTGTAAAACTAGAACATCCGTTGCATCCTCAGTATGTACCACACTGAGTACACAAGATTAGGATTACCTTACAGCACGCAGCTATGAATTAAGTTGCTAATCGATGAGCTTAGAAATTTCAATTTAATTGCGTCTATTTCAACATGTCTTAACTACCTAAC
This sequence comes from Schistosoma mansoni, assembly GCF_000237925.1. Classification (NCBI taxonomy): domain Eukaryota; kingdom Metazoa; phylum Platyhelminthes; class Trematoda; order Strigeidida; family Schistosomatidae; genus Schistosoma; species Schistosoma mansoni. The sequence goes on from NW_017386048.1 coordinate 189,127, forward strand.
TTTTCTCTTTGCTCTATCTCATATATCTTGGATTACACATGTGCTACAAAGCTAAATTGTTGATCAAACAACTTCTTGCTGCTTGATAAAGAACCGCTTTGTACCTCAGATTCTCAAATACCGTTATACAGAATGATCCCGAAATTTGGAGTGAGTTACTAGATTCAGTTTCATATCTTGGGATTTCACGAAAACGTCGATGCAACATAGGACTGAAGTGTCACCGAACACTTTTCTCTCGATACTAGAACATTTACTATGCCAACGGGGAATACTAGTGTAGCATTCACTACGTATCACACCTTCCGACACAGAAAAGAATGTAGACATAATTTTACACGATACCTGATGTTTCGCCTTGTTCTAAGAAGAAGGCGTTTGTAATTCACTGTCAACCATTAGCGCGAATATCATTATTTTAGCTATAAATCCGTTTTCACTCAGACCTTTTTCTTGTCTGTTTACTACATACAACCTGAACATTTCCCGTTACATATGGTTTTAGTCGGTACCACGGAAATTTTGTCTTGGAAAGCTGAAATTTGAAGGCTTGTTTTGAAAATTGTTACATTTATTGGCACAACCATACATCTGGGTTAAATGCTCGTAATTTACAAGCAGATCCTTGGTACCATAGTCATTATACGGTTTTCTTGTTACTTGAGTCGTAAGTTGAGAGTATATCGATCAATCATGCTTCTAGAACTAACCGGAAAAGAAATTGAACGTACTACCTATTCTTAGACAATAAATATTACAGAGTCCTGAGTATTTTTTCCAGAATTTCGGGTATATTGACACGCTCATGGTGTCCGCTTGTATTCCCCCTTGAAAAATATTTTTACCTGCACCTTTCTACTTTTTGAATGATATAGATTTCTTTTTACAAATACGGAGAAACGTAAACAATGTACTTCAATTAAAAGGTAAAGCCTTTTATGACCATCAGTTTTCAAATCTTTTAACTCTTCGGAATAAAATAAATAGTAGGGTTGATCTTTTGGACTGATTGACTTACTTACATACGCCTGTTACACCTCGTCTAGGAACATAGGCCACCTCATAGAATTCTCCATCGAACCCTGTCCCAAACAATCCTTTCCAGTTCTGTCCAGTTAACATTCATCCTCTCCTTATCTGCTTCTATTTCTCGACGTAACGTGTTCCTTGGACTTCCGCTTTTCCGTTTCCCTTCAGGACTTCTAAGTTGGGGATTGCGTCGTGATGCACTTCGGTGATTTCATTTATTTATGCCCGATCAACTTCCGACTACTTTTCCTAATATCCTCTTCAACTGGAAGCTGGTTTGTTTTCTCTCACAGAAAACTGTTGATGATGGTATCCGGCCAGTGAATGTTGAGTATTTTGTGTAGACAACTGTTTATAAATACTTGTACCTTCTTGACGATGGTTGTAGTAGTTCTCCACGTTTCAGCTGCGTACAGTAGAACTGACTGTACTGTGGTTCGTATTGAAGATTCTCACTTTGAAATCAGTTGGCAGTTGTTTTGGGTTCCATATGTTCCTCAATTGTAGAAATGCTGCCCATGCTTCGCCAATCCTCGCTTTTACATCTGCATCCGATCCTCCTTGTTTATCAATGATGCTTCCCAGGTACTTGAATGTTTCCATCTCTTCCAGAGTTTTTCGATCAAGTGTGATTGTGTTGGTGTTCTCCGTGTTGTATTTGAGGATGTTTCATTTTCCTCTGTGTATGTTGATGCCTATTGATGCAGAGGCTACTGCTACATTTGCTGTCTTTGTTTGTATTTGTTCGTGTGTATGGATAGGAGGGCTAAGTGATCTGCGAAGTCCAAATCATCTAATTGATTCTGAGATGTCCATTGTATTCCGTGCTCCCCCTCAGACGTCGAAGTCTTCTTATTTCTGTCAACCACCAGAAGAAAGATGTAGGTGGAGAATAGACACCCTTGTCTGACTCCGGTCCTTACTGGGAATGCATCTGTCAGCTGTCCTTCATAAATCCCTCCGCACTGTAGTCCGTCGTATGAATTGCGGATGATGTTGACTATCTTCTCAGGTACTCACTTCATTGTATCGAAGACGTTTCCATAATGTTCTCCTGTCCACACTGTCAAACGCTTTCCCATAGTGAATGAAGTTGATGTATAGTGATGAGTTCCACTCAACTGATTGTTCCGCGATGATCCGTAATGTCTAAATTTGGTCTGTGCATGGTCGATATTTACGGAATCGAGCTTTCTGATCTCGTAGTTGGGTGTCTACTGCGTCTTTCATCCGGTCCAGTAACACGTATGATGAGTTGGATGAGCAATGCCGAAACATATACTCGTATATAGACAATCGAGATTATTAAGCGAATAACTGACAAAACCAAAATGTGACTCAAGAAAAATGAATAGATTTGTCGACTCAGGAGCTAGAATAACTTGTGTGGGCTTGACATAGTACTAGACACTACAAAACCTTTCCCAAAGAATGCCATATGTTTGATAGAAAAGTCCTGATGTTACGAGCAAATGAAGTTTTGGAGTAGATATGTAGAATTATGGCCTACTTCTGTTTTGGTACATTCATCTCTGTTTCTTTTGTAATCAACCTGATCCTAGGATCGTAGGTTTATCATGATGTAACTACTTAATCTATATGTTCTTATGTGGGAGTTACATCATTGCCTACACTGACTCGTCGTACCGTGACCATCAGCAATTTGACGTTTAGCATTCTGAAGAACACATTTGGGCTGGGGATAGAATAATATATTTAGTTTGAATAGTGATGAGTTACATGTAATGACCGCTTCTGCAAGGCACTCGGCCTGTAGTCGTGATAAGATGTAATATATGGCTGGCTACACACAGTAGTTGCGGCCGTATCTTGCATAGTTCAGGGTACTTGTTGATTATCGGTTGGAATTGCTGATCGATTACATTAATAAAAGTAACCAGTCGCGATCTTCAACCAGAAAATGTAACCAAATAAAGAAAACCTAATATTTCCTCTAACTAACCTCCGTTTGCTTGGGTCATAAAGTAGGTCTTGATGTTGTAGGAGTTTTACGCTAATGATTTGCATTAGGTCTGCGCAAACCCACGTCAAGGTAGACATACTAATAGTCAGGAATGGAGTCCGAGGGTATATTTAGGAGATAGTCGGTGTATCAGAAAGTATATAAGCTAGGGTTACTATTTACTTTAAGAAATTTTCAGCATAGAGAACCCAAATGTGGATCGCTGACTGGAAGCATTCAGTGTAAAGTGAGATCCATAAACGAACCCAATGATAAAGTGAGACGCTCACCACCACATTAACGTTCTTTGACCTTCTATGACTATGCCTTGTTTATCTACCAATCACAATTTTATGTTCATTGTAAAAGAATATTCGCCTTGTTGACCCAACCTTTCCTATCCTCTAGTTACTGTTAGGTATGTTATTTATGTCTCTCCTTTTCCTTATGTAATAGACCGTACTGTTTATTTGTAAACTAACGTTTATTAAGTCAAACAGACTACTTGACTTTGGCGAAACCAAGACTCTGTGCTCGACCGTCAAGAGAAAAGCTTAGAGTTGCACCTGTAAGGAATCGAACGATTTGAACATCAATGTCGAAGGTGGACTGAAAATCTTATACTTTATGACAAAAGTTGGATCAGGCCTGTCTGGATTATTACGCAATACAAAACACATAACTGATAGAATTATCGAAGCAGATAACACCAAGAGATCCCTCAATATAGTTATCGTTTTGACAGTTCAGTATATGATGAAAATCATTGCTGTTACAGTGGAGTCCTGATACACTGCTGAAAGTGTAGACACTGCAAAGTAGTTTCAAATATCCTTCGAAGTCCAACATTAACTATGCACTAGCCTCCAATGGTCCTAGAACATTTGATGATGAGAGTAGTGAAAACTTATTGTAGTTAATTGAAATGGCATATTGGAATAAAAATATCGGGAATTGTTTCGTTACAGTGTAATGATCAGAAAGACAATTTAGTGAAGATATATGTTTATTAACAAATAGACATAATGGTAAGGCGAAATTTACATGGTCAAAAATGAGCGTAAAATTCATATACAAAAAACAGATACTAGGTACAGTGTGTTAAACAGATAAACTACCTTCTCGAAAGCTACTTGCAGCGATAAGACAATTTACAACAGATGGTATCCCTTTACTTGAAAGTCGCTTAACCTCATCAAATATATGAACTATTTGTTCCAACTGGGGTTTGTCAACTAAAAAACCATTAACCGGATTGCTATTATTAGTTATTAGATTTCCCGATACAGGAGCAACACTTCTACAGTAAGCTGATCCAACTACTTCATACGGTGTGTAGTTTAACTGGCATCCAACTTTGGATTGAAAAAACGTGACTTGGTCACGTGCAATCTGTGACCAACAAGCGTCATTACCAATTACAGCAATAGCAGGAGCATGATGACGTGATAAAGAATCCCATTCAACTAAACTATATCCTGCTGAACCATCACCATAAATAACCCAGACAGTAGCCTATATGGGAAAAAAAGTAAACAAAAATTGAGTCTTTGATAATGAACAACTCTTAAAAATAGAATTATGCACTATTAAGTAATTATTGGAACATAGACATGGAAAAATTAAGAGGGGTATGATTATAAAGTGATTGGTGAGTCCTTAGGTTATGAAACAGGGATATATCAAATTATATTTCGGTTTGGCTCTTAGGATTTTCTAAATTTTGCTGTGGTAGATTTTGTTGTAGATTTACTTGAAAAGATCTATGTGATGGGGAGGTGGGAGGGATGCTTTACTCAACTCATTTGTTAGTGCCGCTTATCTGAGTACATGGAAATTCATTGATGCTCTAAAAAAGAACAGTCACGATGAACTAAAAATAAAGCGGTTTTTCAAGAATTCAGAAGCAATATGAAAAAAAAGAAATACAAGGAGGTAGAAATAAGCACCAAACTAATTGTACACTGTAGAAACAGATAGACACTAGACTATTAACGCGGAATACCACATAATTTGGGCTTGTACAGTTAGCTGCATAAAACTATTATATAAAGTGAAAAATGAAAATTATGTTTACATCTATACGACATCATAAAATAACAATTTTGAAGCTAGTTCTTGAGGGTTATATTTACTCAGTTAATATATTAGAAGAGTTAATTTTATTATCTTATTGAAGAGCCATTTTAATGTCTTACGCGATTCGCCTTCATCAATGCCTATTTTTATAAATATGGATCCATTAACAAGCTATTTTTTGGTTCTGATTTTATTGAAGGATACTATGGTAACAGACATTATTAGTTGTAGATATTTCATCAAGAATCGTTGCTATACCCTGGCGCGGTTAATCAGTTAGTCATAATTAACACAATTTCCCTTCTGGTATATAATAAGCTTAGACATCTCAAGTTCATGCATCACTGTCTACGTTAAAGCAGATTTTTGCTTCCGACCATTATCATCTTCTTCTTTGTTTGTGTTCAGGATATCGTTATCGAGGTATATGATGACCGGAATTTCTCGATTCTGTCGTACCTGAAGTATCTTCAAATGTTTATAATTATAATGATCAACTTCTTACTCGCAACAACTCATGTAGTTGATAATTAAACGTCAGAAATTTCAAGTCGTAGTACCGTACGACTGAAATACTAGAATAAAAAAACAACATTATCAATAAGAAGACAAGAATTTATCGTTGAAAGTTGTATGGAATATTTACAATTACTATAAATTTTTACAAATAGTTCTTCAAGCGGAAATATATACATTCATTTTAAGGATGATCTTTTTAGTTGGTTAGTTAAAATTCCTACAATATGCTGAACTGACCTGTTGTAAGAGGAACAAAATCAGTAAGAATAAAAAGAAAAAAATCTGTTTTGTTTTATAGCTAAAAGAAATAATCTTATAACTCAGTAAAACTCTAAAAATGTGTTTGGAGTATAGGAGAAATGCAGCTGTCATACGTTTAAACCAAAATTATTCGTTTCATCCATATGTACTCTCTATTAAATGATTTGTAGAAACTTACATTTGGGCGGCATAGTTTAGCACCTAATGCAAATCCTCCACCAACACCTAACGTTCCAAACGGTCCTGGATCTAACCAAGATAACGGTTGTCTTGGACGAACAATATATGCTGCTGATCCTACAAAATCTCCACCATCAGCAATTATAATACTATCTTCAGACGAATCAGTTGGTAGACCATAATGTTCCAACTTCCAAAGAACGGAAAGTGGATTGTTATGCCCAGCACCTTCTACTTGACAGCTTAGTCTGAAAGTAAAATATAAAAGATAGGAATACTGAAATTATCATTGATTATATTGAAATTTCCAACACTTAGATCAGAATTTTCAACACAAATGTCAAGACAATTCTACTGTATATAGCAGAAACTTGGAGCACTACGAAAGCCATCATCCAGAAGATACAGATGTTTATTAACAGTTGTCTACGCAAAATACTTCGGATCCGTTGGCTAGGCACTATGAGCAACATTCTGCTGTGGGAGAGAAGAAATCAGGAAGAAACGCTGGAAGTGGATAGGTCATACATTGAGGAAATCACCCAACTGCGTCACAAGGCAAGCCCTCACATGGAATCCTCAATGCCAAAGGAAAAGAGGAAGACCAAAGAACACATTACACCGAGAAATGAAGACAGACATGAAAAGAATGAATAAAAGTTGGATACAACTAGAGAGGAAGGCTCAGGACAGGGTGCATTGGAAAATGCTGTTCGGCAGTCTATACTCCATTGAGGGTAATAGGCGTAAGTAAAGTAAGTATTTTCAAGCTCAAAACAAAGAAACGGAGTGTTAAAATCATTGAAACCAACAATATGACTGAAGTTTTTCTCTAAATGACGGGGTTTCTGACTGGAATATACGAATTATAGAGATTCTTCTCGGATATACATGAAGATACGATCAGCTAACTTGATTGATAAAATTCAACAATTGGATTTTGTTATGATCTGATTAAGAATACGGACTTATGAAAGTACGATAACCAAAAAGATGTATGATGCAATTCTGATGACAAAGGTCATCTAAATCAATTCGATTTAAAATTTTAAATATGTAACAGTTGATCTGGATAGTTTCTATTGGTTAAAAACGATAAACTTTGTAATTTATCGGCTAAAGTTAACGGAGTAAGCAGAATACTTCTATTACATAACAAATGAATGTTCTATACCCTTCAGAACTTCTTTTAACCGAAACTGCTTACAGGACTGGAAATCTTTTGGATGGATCTTCAAAAGTTCTTTGTACTAGGTGATTGAAAGTAGTCGATAAGGCACTCTGAACTTATGGTTCTTGCTAATTTATGTCCAGAGTTTTTTACTAAACACATCCAATCACATAGCACATTAACTTACTTACTTTACTAACGCCTATTACCCTCAATGGAGTATAGACTGCCGAACAGCATTTTCCAATGCACCCTGTCCTGAGCCTTCCTCTCTAGTTGTATCCAACTTTTATTCATTCTTTTCATGTCTGTCTTCATTTCTCGGTGTAATGTGTTCTTTGGTCTTCCTCTTTTCCTTTGGCATTGAGGATTCCATGTGAGGGCTTGCCTTGTGACGCAGTTGGGTGATTTCCTCAATGTATGACCTATCCACTTCCAGCGTTTCTTCCTGATTTCTTCTCTCCCACAGCAGAATGTTGCTCATAGTGCCTAGCCAACGGATCCGAAGTATTTTGCGTAGACAACTGTTAATAAACATCTGTATCTTCTGGATGATGGCTTTCGTAGTGCTCCAAGTTTCTGCTATATACAGTAGAATTGTCTTGACATTTGTATTGAAAATTCTGATCTTGGTGTTGGTTGACAGTTGTTTGGAGTTCCAGATGTTCTTTAGTTGTAAATATGCTGCTCTTACTTTGCCGATCCGCGCCTTCACACCTGCATCAGATTCACCGTCTTCATCAATGATGCTGCCCAGATATGTAAAGGTTTTCACATTCTTTGATTGGTGAATGCTGTGTTGTATCGAAGAATCACGCTTTTCTCTTTGCGTATATTTAGACCTACTGCTGCTGAGGCTGTTGCTACACTGGTTCTCTTCTCCTGAATTTGCTGTTGCGCGTGCGATAGAACAGTTAGATCATCTGAGAATTCCAGATCGTCCAACTGCATCCTAGCTGTTCATTTTATCCCATGCTTACCTCCAGATGTTGACGTCTTCGTAATCTAGTCGACCACCAGGAAAAAGAGAAAGGGGTTAGAGTAAGAAACCTTGCCTGACACCGGTCTTTACCTCGAATGAGTCGGTGAGTTGTCCTCCATGGATGGTGTGGCAGTTTAATCCATCATAGGAATTCAGTATGATATTGACTATCTTCTCAGGCACGCCGTAGTGTCGGAGAAGCCTCCATAGTGTTGTCCTGTCCACACTATCAAATGATTTCTCGTAGTCAATGAAGCTTATGTAAAGTGACGAGTCCCATCCGATTAACTGTTCCATAATGATCCGTAGTGCGGTGACATGTTGAAGTGATTGTCTCCTTGATCCATTTACAGTTGTTCTCCATAGTAGTTCCCTCTCCAATGAGTAGATCGTGAAGGGCCGGGGACCTATTGTTGAGGGCTATCTTGAATTCGTTGAGTTTGTCAGTATCCCGAAGAAAGGCCGTATTAAACTTTTGTGATGCTGTCTAGTGCTTCTTGAGTTTCAGTTTCATCTTGGCGACCAGCAAGTGATGATCCGAGGCTATATCAGCTCCTCTCTTGCTTCTCATGTCCTCCTGAACTTTTTATTGATGCAGATATGGTCGATTTGCTTCTGTGTAGTGTGATCCGGTGAAATCCATGTGGCACCTAACATATACTTAATAGGACATAACATGTCAGGTCACTTAGACTACAGGGCAAATTGCGACTTGACAGATAGAATCCAATCGCATTGGAGGACTTAAAGAGAAACACAACGTTCGTTATTACTGCTGAGTGATCAATCATAAGTTGCAAAAATCTCGTTATCCTGCTATCATAGCCAAGAAAATTATTCTAGTGAATTTTTAGGATTAACAGTGTTAAGTTATCAAAAAAGAAGTCATACAGTTCAAACTCTTCTTAATTCCTCAAGATTAAGGCCGATCGGTAAATATTGTTAATTTATATCAATCAGATGTAATTTATATCGCATAACAATAACTTAAACCTCTTCATCAACTTATATGATTTTGCTAAACTATTTCCTTAACAAAATGACAAACAAAGAGGAACTATCAATCAAAGGATAAAAACTCATTAGTTGAATTAACCATACATTTTTACAAGAATAAACAATGAGAATAACCTACTTAATCTCTTCATCATGTTTCATTTCACGTGATTTTAAAATATTTAACCATTCGATGGAACAATTTAATTCATTAGTACCATTTTGTAGTTGAAGTGATAAATCTCTTAGGGTTGTCCCAACATCAGCTTGAATTGTTAGATATGGTCTCCAAAAATAGTCAGCATTCTATATTGAAATATTAAAAAATAAAGACGAATATTAAATGGACAAGAGATGACAGAATTATTTATTTATGTAGTTTCATCTGCTGCTAACATATAAAGGTAGACTTATTAGATTGGTCGTCTAATACTAACATGGTTTAGACACTAGTAATGAAGTGTGTAGCGGAGGCTCAATGGTTAAGGTGTTTGACTTCCCGCCGATAAGTCGCATATTTGAAGTCCTTACATTTACTTCAGTTCAGAGGACTGAGTGGAAATACTAGCCCTTAGAATTATACTGTAGTTTGAAGACATGTACACGAATTTCTACCTAGCAAATGAGTATTTATTAGGATGTAAACTAACAGCTTGTACAATTAATTAGTTACTATCAAACACTGTCTTATAAAACCTTTAAAGGTAATCATGATTGAGATAAGCGGAAATTTCTTAGTTCATGTATGAAAGGCTAATCATGATGTAGGTAGTTTCATGGCTGAAATTATTGCAACAAATCATGTGAACTTAAGTCGAAAAGATCAATAATGCTTCTAATAGAAGTTTATCTTCAACTGAACACCTTTAAGGTCAGTTGTGTTCGTAAACACCACATTTCTTAATCAATAGAAGGTACATAATAGTATTTTAATAAGTATTTGATGACACCCTGTTTTGTCAAAAAATAGTAATCGAGAAGAGTAACACTAACCATTGTAGTGTTTTTTTGCTAATGTTACTTGACATAACTACAGATAGCAAACTTTGCATAAAGCACTTAACAAACATTAATAGCTATAATTAGAATAGATTTACAGTAGGGATTTTTCCATAATAGATGGAAAATGGCTATCAGTGGAATCCGAGATTTTATATTTTGGATTCTTCAACTGGATGTACCTTCATCCCAGTATGTTGGTGTTTACACAGAAACTCGGACACAATAGGTTTTGCTTCAAATGCCTAACACATTACCCACTGTAATCCAGTAGGTCCAGATAGTTACATGAACATGTTTGATTGGTATGATACTTCTATCATTTATAGTAAGGGGTTCGAATTATCCCATCGTTGACTGAATTTTGACCAGTCTTCGTTGAATAATTCAAACTCACTATTAACAATGATTTACGAACAAAATTGTTAAACTGTTCGAAAAGTCAGGAAATGAGCAGTGTAGAAAAAAGATTGTAAAGGATTCCACACATTGCTGTGTTATAATACAAGAAATATAACTTTATTGTCCAAAAAATATTATCATAGTTGAAATCATGAGTCAATTGAAGCTAGACCACCATGGAAAACCTGGAAGCACTGGACGGCTGTTTCGTCCTATTATAGGACTCCTCAGCAGTGCGCATCTACGACCCCTTCTGATTTATAATCATATGCTTACTAGTGACTGACTGTAAGGAATGTTTCCTTGAGTTCTAGTGGGCAGCAGTGACCAGTGGAGTTGAACCAAGTCTGTTGTAGAGATAACTCACTGAAGACAAATGGTGAACGCTTGCTCAACTTCGTGGACCAGTTAAACAATAACACCGTTGGATGCCGGCTCAGTGGTCTATCGGTTAAGTGCTCCGGCGCGAAGCTGGTAGGTCCTGGGTTCCAATATCGCGGGTGCGGGATCGTGGATGAGCACTGCTGAGGAGTCCCATAATAGGATGAAACGGCCGTCCAGTGCTTTCAGGTTTTCCATGGTGGTCTAGCTTCAATTGACTCATGATTTCAACTATGAAAATACTGAAATATTCACAAAAACCCCTTCGAAAAAGATATTAACAAAAAACAAACAATAAATTTACAAGATATAAATTTTTCTTATTTCGATTAATTACAACAATTTTCGCTTTTCGATTTAACACACGACCATAATCTAAACGAAAATCACAAATGGCACCTTGGAAACAAAAAAGAAACAATAGATTGAAGAAAATAAATTGATAAAATACTTTATGAAAGTAGAAGAAACTCAACTAGAAAACGCATACGATGGAGGCAACTATTTGATGGTATGGTTAAAAGAGAAATCGTTTATCATTGGAACAGTAGAATTTAATTTAGAAAGCTAATCAGATAAATAAACTAGCACGTATATCAGTATCTGTAGTCAGCGTTAAGATACATTTTCGTGTAAGGGCTAGTGTAACTACTAACCGGACTGTCCAAGCTCGTTAAATACGATGTGGAACTTTGGGGACTATTCTACGGTATATATATACATTTGCTTTTCTAGCCTCGTGAAAGGCATGTAAGCCAAGATCATGACTAAGAGCATCAAATGATTTCTCGATTACAGTTTATCACCACCTACTGTTTGAATTTGAGATGGTATGTCATTAAAAGAATGTGATATACCTAGACTCGCCATGCCTACTATTTAGAAAGTTACTGAGAACCATACGTCATACAAGCGATCCTATCATCCTTGTCCCACGATAATTAATTCGACAACATAAGACATCCGCGAAGCAAACAATAAACAAACATTCATTGTAGCTCAGTTGAATAATTAATGCCAAACAATGAATACAAAAAAATATAGATTAGTGAGACAATAACCGATAATATCAAAATTCAAAGTAATAAATACCTGCGAGAATAATTAGATCAGCTTCACGAAGTGCAGTACGACGGGCATGACGAAATCCAAGTTGGTGGTTTCGACCAAGAAGACCACGAGCCATACCTGACATGTAAGTAGGTAACCCCAAGGTCTAAAAAGAAACGACTCAAGTTGAGAAATATCGTGCTGGTGAATTTGTTGATAAAAAATAACACGAAAAGTTAATGACGAAATGAAAAAAATGTAGGTAATCACTTAAAAATGGTAACAGGTTGCACTAATCATATCAGATAAGACATATAGTTTTTATTAAATAGATGGTATAAGAGCAGATAAAGCATCTTTCAGTGTAATTGGGGTTACGAACAAACAAAATCGTGCATATTTAATAGGGAGGTTATTGGTATTGGTTAGTCTTTTCAGCATAAGTCTACCTGCCCGGATTGTCTTGCTATTGTTATTTTGTCATTAGTTTTAGTAAAGGTGAATTATATTAAGTAGTGGAATCCATAAGGAGCGTTTCGATCTATTTGAAACTCGTCAGCTAGATATATACCTGCATCTCAGTGTTGATGTTCACATACTGAGACTCAAACCCAGTGCCTATCGCTTTAAATACCAGTGTGTTATTGATCATAACTTTTATTTTTGAATGTCAAACAGAACTGAAAGATTGAAAAAAAATTGGACGAAACAAGGCATAGAAACAGTAAAAAAAATATACACCAATCATATATCATAAACATTTCATATTAAAAAACATTAATTTCAATCGCAGAATGTTGACTACTGATAACTGTGCATTCAGTCAGTTACAACGCAGAACTTCGTACGTACGTACATCAGTTCGAGTTGCCATACCACATTAGCACAGAAATGCAGTTGTCAATTCAAATCCCATATTGGTAGAAGTAGTAAGAGTATAAGTATTATGTGAAAGATAAGGGTTTGAAGATGTTATTGAAGGAGTATAATACGGTAAAATAAATTTGGAAAGAGAAAAAAGATACGGACATGAAGAATTCAGAAGATTAGAATTTGGCAGAACACAAACAGTGTATGCACCTTCGCCATTGCAAACGATTTTGAGCCATGTCATTCACGGTCTTTAACCATCGGTTGCGATCATCTCGCGAATCCCAACCAGGTAGTCTACACCTACCAACATGGCCCAGTCCACTTGTCAGCGACTTCATGGATTTATGCCATGTTTTGGTCTGGCCGTCCCTAGCTTTCTTCCAACCTGCTCCTACACCATAAAGCATTGCACGTCGGGGCAGTCGGTGGTTGGGCATACGTAACACATGTCCCAGCCATCTCAACTGATGAAGTTTCACTACTTCATCAATCGATTTGCCATCCTTACCTAGTACCCGTTTCCTAACATCTGCATTACTTACCCGGTGGTCCCAGGATATACGAGCAATGCGTCGAAGACACCTATGATCGAACACTAGTAGCCTACGAACATCCTCTACTCTTATGGGCCATGTTTCACTGCCATAAAGTAGGACGGAACGGACTGCTGCACAGTAAACCCGTCCTTTTGTTGCTAGACGGACATCTCGCCTACGCCATAAATGGCGCAAGTTGGCGAAAGCTAGACGAGCCTTCTGTATCCGTGCAGAGATTTCGTCACACACCAGACCACAAGGGCTGATGAGACTCCCAAGATAAGTGAAGCTGTCAACACGCTCAACTACTTCACTCCCTATCATTAGTTCAGATGTCGATGCAACCCAATCCTGAAGTAACATTTTGCACTTCGAGGGAGAGAATCGCATCCCGAACATGCCTGCATTGTTGCTTACAGTGGTCAGAAGACTGCATTTTGTCAGCGTCTTCACCGAATAAAACTATGTCGTCGGCGTATTCTAAGTCAACAAGTGAGCCTCCCGGTAAAAGTTCAACTCCAGGAGATTGAGATGATGAAAGTGATATCTCTAAAAGCATATCAACGACAAAGTTAAACAAGAATGGGGAGAGTGGACAGCCCTGACGAACACCACTTGAGGTAACCAATTCTGATGACAGTTCGCCATAGGCTCTAACTCGACTAGTTGTGTTCGAGTAGAGAGCCTTTATGAGGTTGATGTACTTCTTTGGTACTCCTTTCACTGACAAACACTGCCATAGAACCTCACGATCAACGGAGTCTATGCAACCACGTCCAGGTCGGAAACCAGACTGGTTTTCTCTAGTCTGCTCTTCGTGAGCTTTGGTTAGGCGTCCAAGTATTATTGAAGCTAATATTTTAGACACTATATTAGTCAAACTGATTCCTCTGTGATTGTCACAGGAGGACTTTTGTCCTTTCTTATAGACTGGCACAATCAGTGATTGGGACCAGTCAGATGGAATTACGTCCAGTTCCCAGATTCTACCTAAGACCTCAGTCAATGTCGTTGCTAGTACTGGACTACCATCCTTAAAAATATCAGGGGTAAACCTGTCAGGGCCTGTGGTTCTGCCTCGCTTCAGATTTCCTATAGCTTAGTTACATGAAAATAACGTGTTATGACCTGAACATGTAAACAATGATTAGATCTTTAAAAATCAATTCACTTATGACTATTACGATGTTTAAGTTAGAAATCACCAAAGTAGTTAAACCGGTGAGATTAGGAAGTTAATAAAAGCACTGACATAGTAAGGAACATAAAATCTACATACAGAAATACGTATGAAAACGTATTTCTTCTTTACAGTATTTGTGATACTGTTATCAAGTAATTTAAGTAATTGCAATCATTGATGGACGAGTACTTAGATCGATTCCTCAATGCTTTCGTATGATTGGTGATGAATAGAATTCGTCAATCTTCTCGAAATGCTCTGATACGACCATGGGTTTATAGCTTCTGTCAGGAGAGTCCTACTCACTGTATACAAGTGGCAGATGACAGAACGAAAAGAAAACGTTCGGTGTTTAAACTGAGTTGGTGAGTATGAAGGTCCCATCTGGGGCAGTTAGAAAATCTTGATATCAAATCGATGATATACACGGACTCTGCGATCCTGGAGGGGATGAACGGCGTATGAACTTCTTTTTGGTCACTGACTGCCATGAGAGGGCACCTCCTGACGTTACACTACTGTCTTGAGGACCAGACATTTAGGTCAAAGGCTCGGAAAGTGACCGCCTTAGAAAAATACCTGCTTTGAATTGGAAGCTCGATCAGTATTCTATTTTTGATATTTAGTTATCCCAGACTTTATATGCATTAAGTCAAGTTTCAAATACTGAGTTATAGGAATACAAGTGCTTACGAACTCAAGTAGCATCGTTGAAACTTTAAAAAAATGGTCAACAAAGAATAAACAACTACATAGTTGGTAGGTTTTTTAATAAGTTAACTAGCTGAACTGAGTTCCTAGTAAGGATAATTACGGCGAAAATTTTCGGATTACTATAATTTTCGCTTTCATATAAACTCTTAGGTTTTTTCAAGCCTTTCTCACAGGTTAACTACATTAAATAAAAAAAATGGACTTAATTCAATACACTAAAGAGGAATCTAAATCAAACGACATACTACTATGCAAACTGGAACACTGACGAAGCGATTTTAAAAATTAGCAGAAAATTATAACTTAAAAGATAAGACGTGTGTCAAACATCAAAGGGGCCACGCTTGTTGTTCGAAAGCTAGTAACACTAATCAATTTCCTAAGCCAGAGTGAATAAAGAAGAATTGGAAATCGACAGCCTAAACGTTGAAAGCTAAGTGTAGTACTGATTAAAAAACCACCACTCCACAAAAATAAAACTTATAGTTTTTTGCTAGAGATTGATTGATCTTAAGGAAGTACAAAGACTATGATATTTAAAGTCTTAAAAAGTGACTGATATTGACAAAACGGCCTCACTGAAGAGACATAAACGGATCACGTCAACACATCAAACAGTCTAGTGAAGCATGTTCATGTTATGGTATGAGTTTTTTGAAGGTTCTTTGATTTAGCATTTACCATAGTTAAGGTTCCAAGAATGAGAGGAAGACTTGGTTGATAGAAAACAAAACATACCCTAGCCATTACAATTAAAAAAGGTTCACAACCCTCCGAAACCTACTATTGGTTAAGATATTCAAATGCTGGCTACAATGAGTACATTGTAGTATTTGAAATATACTGTTTAAAATTTATATATAAACTTAAAATAAACAAATACTGAATTTAGATAAATTTACTTGAACGTGAACGGCTGTCTCTTTAGCTGAAATTGGAGGTAAAACAGCTTGACTACTGATAAGTAGAATTGGTTTTTCAGAAAGTCTTATCAGCTGAGCTAATTTCTTCACTTGTCTTTTAGATGGAAGAGGAATTTTCGGTGATTTGACAACAATTCCATCTGAACCGTTTGTTTTAGATGGATGTGATTTCGATGAGAAACCATTGGCGAATAAATTGTAAAGATAGAAACGTAGATACCTGAAGGAAAAATGAAATGGTATAAAAAAGTGTGTGACAGGCTAAAGTGTAAGCTGTGTAGCACTAGATCTTTTAGAAATAGGTGCAGAAAATTTAAAAAAATATATAGGATACTTATTCCTTGGTAAATTAAATTGAATACATTAACGAGTTTTATCATCCTGTTATTTCACGGTATTTTCCACATATTTATCTTCTTACGCATCAATTACTGTTGTAGTTTATACTAAACACAAAGCAATAGTTAATTGATTATGGACAGGCTAACCACCCTTGAAGAAAAGTACTTTGGTGATGTTAAGCCCTCTGGAATAGATGACTTAGTTGCAAAGCTCTTATTGTTGTTCTAGACAACATCATCAGTGTTTAATTCATGTAAAATTGAGACTTGGTGATGCTGTCCAGAATAACAATGAAAGCTTCACAACTAAGCCACATAATTCAGAGGGCTCAAAAACACCAAAAAGTATACATGTGAGCTGAAAACTTTCTTCAGTGCATAAAAAAGTATCTTAGTTACAGTACATGTAGAAATTTATAGATTTTTTTTCCTTGTGGCCTGGTATTTTGCTAGTATAAACATTGAGTTATGCGTCAAAATCATAAAACGCGTTTGAGATAACTCACCTGGCTTTCTAATGTTTTAATTAGAGGCTTGAGAAAGTGGAAAATTACATAGTCTATCGACTGTATGAAAGAGTAAAATAACAAAATTGATGAATTTATGGTTTAGTGGAATAGAGAAGACGACAATTGTGATAGAGTTTTGTTCTCTGAGCTGGACGGTTTAGTCGTGGAGCTTTCGTCGTTCTTCTGAACGACATCAGCACTGATGATATATATATATATTTGAACACATAAATGTTGGTACAAGGAAGCATCAGATAAATATGCACCTCACAAATCTCATTTGATTTGTGTGAGGGCTGTGATACTGCTCGGGTGCCCAAACCGAACCAGGGGGTTTTCTTAGGGGGCCACACCCCGAGCCTTTGACCTAAAGGTCTGATCCACAAGGCAGTGGAGAATCGTAAAGAGATGCAGTCCCATGGTAGCCGGGGACCAACGATTGACTCATATACCACTTGTTCCCTCAGTATACTGGAGCCGATGTGCACCATTGGTTTGAAATCAGGGTTTTCCAACTTTCCTAGGTGAACTATCCATCTCCACCAACCAGGTTAAAGCGACGGACATTCGCTTTTCGTCCTCTCAATTTCGTAAACAACACCCCTTCCACGAGAAGGCAGTGAGTAGGACTTCTTTGGCAGAGGCTATATACGCGTGGCCATGTGAGAGCATTTCGAGAGGGAGAGCGGACTCTTCCCACTCTCAGCCGTACCAGGGCATTTGGAGGCAATTATAATATATAGTAATATATGATTAGTTAACTATCAAATAACAATTGTTTTCATATCATTAAGATAAACTGAAACCGAGTTTTACTACTGCCTCACGTTCAATTCAATTTAAAATAGAAATTATTCAGGGGCTTTTTTGAGTATTTCTGTTGAAATATGTATAATCGGTATGTATGATAGGTCCTAGATTCGAATCTCACGATGCGGAATCGTAGATGCGCACTGTTGATGAGTCGCACAATAAGACGAAACGGCAGTCCAGTGCTTCCAGGTTTTCCATAGTGGTCTGGCTTTAATTGACTCATGATTTCAACTATAAAGTAAATAGGTAAATTCGATTTCCATTTTACTAAAAATATTATTCGGTATTTTAATAGTATCGTATCCCTTATGCTACATAGTTTAACTGATTATAATATTATCTAGGGTGAAAACGAAAGTTTTACAACTACCTAACTCGGAATGGACATTGATAATAAAGAATCCATTTATGTTATAAATCTTTTCTCATTATTTAACGTACTTTTCTAGACCGTACCAGGGCATTATATATAATTTCAAACATACGACATTGTTGATTGGTACTAATGAATAAATCGAAACTTTTTATTCTCGACTATCAGAAATCATTAAGAGTGAACACCAACAATTTTCACTGCACCCGTCCTATTAATTACTTATCATCAATTTTACTGATAACAGAAAACGTTTATATTTACATCCAACTTTAATTTTGTAACTATTTGTAATCATTAACTGATAATGAGAATTCACTTTACTTTTAAGCCTAATTTTAGTTTTCCAAACATTGTGACTAACTGATTATTATTTTATTATACTGACTCCCCACTATCTAATTGGTCTCCACTTCCTACTCAATTATAAAACACATATATTAGTGTAGAGAACTGATGAAGAACTAACTGAAAAGAATTATTTCTTCGCTCAACTTGTCTTTTTAATGTCTTCGTGGAAATATTTAATGAGCATCAACAATATCTAAGATCCCATATCTATTTGAGGTAGCATATGTCGACGGAGTTTATGAATGAAGCTGAGAACTCTGGTTTACAAAGCGGTTGAAACTGGTGATAACTGGACAGTTCACTGTGCCACAGCATCCGGTTGACGGTACTAAGTATCCAACTTTCTCCGTTTCAATATATAACGAAACTATTTTAAAATGTTGTTTATCATCACATTTTAATACAAACTTCCAAGTACTTTTATGGACATGTATAAACCTTTTATTTTTTAATTGTGATGACCATAGATTTCTTCCCGAAACATTTCTTAACTAGCTAATATGTAACTCAAGCATAATGTAACAAAATCCACTGTTTGATCTTTGGTGAATTTGTAGGGGCACACTACTGACTTTCATCTAAGGACGTAACAGGTTTCAACGCGTACACCAATTGAGATTAGTCCATGACGAATAGCACCCACAACCCAAAAGAATGCGCACAAAATCTCTTGATACATATATTTCTCAAACCATTTCGTCCTCACTTTATTTAAAATCATGCAGTGGACTAACTGAATACACGAAAAACAAAGGTTATAAGTCTGCTGGGTATGAGGAAGATAACTAATCTACACAAATAAACACACTCAAAATATGCAGAAAAAGTGTAACTAAATCTACTTACCAATTTACAATTTTCTGCCTTAAAGAATTTGTTTTGTCAGACAACTTAGTATGCTGTTCAACCAGTTTGTAGGGATATAACAGGTCGATCGGAAATTCAACTAAAACTGGTCCTTAATAATATGAAAAGAAAAGACAATTACCAAAAACATATGGCGGAAATTAGTGAGGAATTCCATGCAATTAGTTCATGAGACAGATTTAAACAAAAAACAAATACGATATAGTTTGATGAATATATGATTAGTCACCCCCACTATATATATATATATATATATATATATATATATATATATGCATAGAAGTCAATACGTTTTCGTGAATTCAAAATTTAATAACGACCCTTAAAATGAATTGTCTACCAGAGAAAAAATTGTTTGAAAGTTAAAATAGTAATTTAATTCATTCTAAGTCGTTTTCAGAGACTTTACAAGTAATTCGAATGACAGTTTTGAAAATCATAAACCTTAAATCACTATATGGCAAGTACAAATGTGGATATTGGTGTGATTTTAACTGGTATCATGTACATATATTTTTCGCAGATTTAAGTTGATATAAAATCAATTTATTTATGATCGAATAGTATTGGATTTTATAGCCTGTAAAGCGATTTCTTCTGATAATACCCTGTATGAAAGCTAAAATACTATTCGGCGGTTAAATCAAAACAAGTGATCTTAGGAGACTAACCTTCAGTCATTAACTTGAAAGTTTGACTCATAAGACAGTGAAGCAACGTCAAAAAGTGCAATTTCATGATAGCAATAGCTCAAAGTGACGAGAAAAAATAGAGACGTTGGTATACCTGGGCAGACATGGTTGCTAATAATAGTCAAGCAAATAAGATCATAGTAAGTTTGGCGGGAGCAAGAGCGGATTGTGTCAATTAGCACCATACCTTAAAAACATTTGTTCGGTCACAGAAATACCGATGCTCGGTGTTGCAATGAGAACATCTTTTTCTGTTTCGGTGTGAAAATGGTTGCTTCATAAAACTTAGATGATGAAAAGTTGGAAAGCTGTATTCAATATAATAGCATCATAAAAGCCTGGTATCTCCTCAAAATGAAATGATATTAGGTTATCCGAAAAACAGGTAATATATATATGTCGATGTATATCCTACTGGATTATTATAGTGACTTTAATGGGTGGTTTGTGAATCACCTTGTTGTGCCGATGAGGTATGGCAACTTGAACTGATGCATATGTGTGCCTGGTCCTACGTTGTAGCTGACTGACTGACTAAGTTTCATACCTAGCAATAATCTTACTGTCTGCAACTTCATATACAGCATCAAGTTTAATTATTTTCAGTAAAACCTTTTCTATTTCAATGGAAATGTACCGATAAAGTCATAACAGATTCACTAAAACATCATCTTTCGTCATCTACAGCCAAAATATTTGCAATTAACAGTAATTATGTTACCAAATATATTAACCACTGGGAATCGATAAATTTACCAGGTGTATCCGATTGTGCAATATAAAATGCTTTACAAAGAACAGGGATAATCTCTCTGACGTAGTTTATACGTCTGCACCATTTACAAATTGGGCGAAATACAGCAAGCTGGTCAATATCTTGAAGTGATCCACGACCACGTAAAAGTCCAGAAGCAGCTCCAGCTAGAAGGACTACAGGAGATTCAGCCATCTGAGCATTCTTTACTGCTGTCACTGTATTAGTAAGACCAGGACCTATGAGGAAAAAGTTGAACATTTTACTGGACCAACTTTACTACAAAAAGAATCATGAATGTATGACTTAGTGACTAAGGGTACTTCTTTGTTGGTGCTACATGTCTAGATATAGAAGAGAAACTGTATAGAACACATTTCTATATTCAAAATTTACACAAAGCTATCGCAGTACTTAGAATACTTGTAACTCGGTAATCGATTGCAGACTTGTGTACTTGGCTTAGAGCCACAAATACTATGTAAGGGTTGGAGACATTACTAAACTCTCAAAAGTGATATACATGGAACAAAGTTAGGATCTGTGAAACAATCAACGAGATCCAAGTGTTCAGATCATTGATTACTTAACATGAATCTGTTAGATCATCAATTTTCTATAACCGTGATAGCACAAATATTAGCCACTACATATTCGGACTAAAAATCATACTTATGATATTAAGGTTACTGATGAGCTAAGATTGAGAAAACTAAACTGAAGTAGACACTGACACAATGATTGAAAACCTAAACTACTGAGCAACATATTAGATGGTTTGATGATTGGAAGAAGCAATTTACACTTCATATTCTACATCTCCAAGTACACTAGGTACGTTGCAAAATGTCAATGACAAACACCAGCCACAAAAGTTTTTTTACAAGAAGGTTTAGTTGATTTAATCCTGGGAGTTTTCAAGGATGGCTGATTGTGGTTGATTGAGGTAGCTGATCGTCTCAGTGTACAGAAAGTGCATTTTCTTGGGATAGACGTAGACTGATCAGTATGACAAGGATAGCATAATCTATTAGCTTCTGTGGTCATCTGGCGCACAGAAATAGAAAATTTAATAGAACCAGGCATACTCCAAACTTCACTGAGGAAATATAAATCAAGTATTTCCCGAACAGAAAAACATTTTATGATATTCATTAACTCTTGTGTCAAGGAATTATTTCAACCAACTTCAGTCTTCTTACTTGAACACAAGTGATCAGATGACAGCTAGTGGGAATATGCAATTGGAATCAAATGCACTAAGTGGTTTACATTAGAGGAGCTCACTTTATTCGGTTTTATCAAAGATATGATTTTGAGTTATTCGTGACTAATCGATCATGATACGCATCCCTCATATAAATTTCAAAGATAAAATAGTTTTGTTTGGTGAAGTCACTAAAAAATTTCGATGATGCTGGAGTCCGGGAAGGAATTTTCTTTTTACAGGCGTCAAACGTTTAAAGGCTGATTTTCACGAGTGCATCCCTACAATGAAAAGTTAGCTAGTCAGACACATCGATGATTTCACTTATCTTTATAGTCTCCTTGAGTTTAGTGGGTTAGTGACTGGTTAAATTTCAGCATAAGCAGAGTAAGTTCTGTCTTTCCTTAGCTCGCTACAAGTATATCTGCCTGAAACAGATCATAAGTATTAATTTTGACTGCCTACTGCGGTTTTAAAAGTTATACGCAAATTTATTACAGCTATTTTCCGTGCTTATTTAGGTAGTTTCTAAAAAGACCAACACAAACTCAATTGTAAAGAGACATGTGCTGCCAGATCGCCACATGTTAATGTAATCTGAGTGCTGTTCTAAGCAGTAACGAAGCGAAAGGGAATTGCATTCGAATAAAAACTCACCTGCTGTGACGACAGCCACACCAACGGAACCAGAAAGTCTTGAAACAGCATCAGCAGCAAAAACAGCAGATGCTTCATTTCTTACATCTATCACACGTATATTTTCTTTTTCTGAAGCAACCAATATTGGTGATATGTGGCCTCCAGTAAGAGTAAAAATAAACGGTACATTATGCGCCTACAAATATATCAATATGCTGTTACTTTACCTTTAGGACATCTGCAACCAGTTCGCCTCCATAGTGTCCTGAGCTTTTATCGATCTGTTCATAAAAAATTGCTACCAACAAAAACTTACTTCGAAACGAAAGTGCCTGCGCAAGCCTTTAAATATAAAAAACAGTCCAAAAGCTATAAGCGATCCAGTTGCTAAGAATGACATAGTGATACGATATCTGAAAAGCAAAAGAATTTAAACTATCGTTTTGATGTTTGAAAACAAAGATAAAATTACATACTAACAGCCCCAATTCCAAAATAAACGTAAATTAACTAGGAAAACGTGAAGTATATAATTTAATCAGGCCAAACCAAAAAACGGAGAGATTACTGGATTACCTCACCAAAGTGTACACTAAAGTTCTGACTATCTGCATAGCATTACTAAAATTATACTCAAACATTTTTGCTTCGAAATGAAAGATGTTCCACAGGCATAATGAAATTTAAAAGTAGTCAAAGACGAAGAAAATTAGCGCGGGACAGCCTAGATGAAAGTCTGTGGAAATTGATGTATCGTAAGATACGATTTTAAATCGCCTATTACGTTTACGCTATATCCATGAATTAATAAATTTACCGAGTCTACATTTGTGTTCTTAAGTAATCCAAAGGTTTGTCGAGAAATACATGGTGATCTTAATAGGTTTGAGCTTCAAGGTGATTTACATGAATAGATAGACCAAATCGTGATGGACTGGGATAATGCTATTAGGATTTCAGTAATACACATGGAACACCAGTTCATCGTTAATGGAAGATTATTATCATGTTCTAGAACAGTAAGATTCGCGAATAACTAATCCATAACCTGGAAACAAATATACACTACGACGCTGCAGCAGCTAAGAGGTTGAATGTTGAGGTTACTTTGCTTCGTCAATAACGATTTTGTAATTTTAAACTCCAACTATGTGTGATATCAAGAGTATTGAAGGCGAGCAGCTAGCCAATGTACCACTAAAGGTCATAATATTCTTAAGCGTTTTCAAGGAGTTGGTTAATTGATCTTCCAACCTTTATAACGAGATTACGTCCGAAGTCTCTAAACTTCACTACAAGAATGTAGAACAGAGCCAACGAAATTTATTATTTTATTTTATTTAAACACATAAATATTGGTACAAGGAAGCATCAGATAAATATGGGCCTCACAAATCTCATTTGATTTGTGTGAGGGCTGAGATACTGCCCAGGTGCCCAAACTGAAGCAGGTTGTTTTCTTAGGGGGCCACACCCCGAGCCTTTGACCTAAAGGTTTGATCCACAAGGCAGTGGAGAATCGTGAGGAGGTGCAGTCCCATGGTAGCCGGTGACCAACAATAGATTCATACGCCATTCGTTCCATCAGGATCCTGGGGCCAATATGCACCATTGGTTTGGAATCAGGGTTTTTCAACTCCCCTAGATGTACCCTCCATGTCCACCAACCCGGTTAAAGCGACGGACATTCGCTCTTCGTCCTCTCACTTTCGTAAACAACACCCCCGCCACGAGAAGGCAGTGAGTAGGACTTCCCTGGCAGAGGCTATATTTTCGCGTGGCCATGTGAGAGCATTTCGAGAGGGAGAGCGGACTCTTCCCACTCTCAGCCGTACCAGGGCATTTGGGGGCGAGCCAACGAAAACTTGGTTCCAGTGGCTTTAAAGAACCAGGGAAGTCATTATTATCGCTACAAAAAAACCGATTGAACCTGAATGCACAACCTATCATCGTGCGCTGCTAGTATTAAATCATGCTAGCATTTGTGTAAATGTAACAGTTATATATATATATATATAATTATTGGGCAAAGATAAGGTATCTGGACGAACCAAACAAGTTTCGGAGAAAAAATTAATTCCAGTTGATGTTAGTTCATGACGAAAACCCCAGCAATGCGTACACATGTCCGCTATTCATTAAGAAACTGTCCATCAACAATAATTGTAGCATCTTTTAGTGATAAACTTCACAACTAAACAATGTTAGCTCCTTGGCTAAAAACCCTAGCACATGGCGAGACTATAATTTATAGGCGAACCAACCAGGTATAAGATTACAGGTCTCGGATTTTGGCGCGAAATTCACTCATCAATTTGGCTAAATAGAGTTATGGCATTATAGCTGGTGACAGTTCGTGATGAAAAGCCTAAATATACTTTCTATCAATAACCATCTACTGTAAATCGTAATTCGAATTCCTCGCACAACTTTATCACCCTCACTTGGTCCTAGTAATTAGGTGGACGCTTCAAGGCTCAGTTTGGCATCTCTCAAAGGTCGGCCATAAATTATAGTCTACCGGAAAATAAACCAATTTATTAGGGTCACAAGAGGGTTAAATATTAACTTGGAGAACTAGAACTTCGAGTTAGAATTCGAAGTTATGAATCAGAGTGAAGGCTTTAATCAAGAACTGATATCAGCTAACATTCCAAAATGTTATTTAACTATACGGCTGCATAAATTTCGAGTTCAAGTCCAAGACTTGATATACTTAATTTCACTGGTTCGTCCATAAATTATGGTATCGTCACATAATTTTATTTGTTTCTATATGAATTAACTATCAATAACTTCATTATCGATATGTCATCCTGAATGTGTGAAAATAGAAACAACAGATCAGCTACTTGAGACGACCAAAAATAAGCCCGCCATTTAAAGGTCGAAAACTTTAAGTCATATTATAGTATTTAAACGACTGTTGTATTTGACAAAATTTTAAGGAAAATTATAGCTCAAAGTGTGAAACGTAACAATCATTTCACTTTGTGTTTTATGTTTTAGGACTTCTTATGTGGGACGGGTACTATTTTCTTCCAGACATGTACCAAGTTTTCAAATGGTTCAAATGGTTGTGGACGGAATAGAAGAAGCTTTCGCCTAACGGTCTTCCGTGTCTAGTAGCAGTGGATCACCAATACCTTCAGGCAAAAGCCTAGGTATAATAACGATAATAGAGGAAAAAATGAATTTGGTAAATCATAAGTTATCCTTATTCCTTAAGAATAAGTCAAGTTCCCTCTTAAAGGACTCCTGGGAAGTCGCTTGGAATAGCTCGGTTGGCAGCGAATTCCAGCATTTGACAACTCTCTTCAGATTCGTGTATCGAAAACGGAAGAAGAACAGTCTATATTGTTTCCTTTCCAGTAAGCTCTTTTAGATGTTTTTATATTTCGAACAAGTCAGTCGAATGGATAAATTCCACTTTTCACAGGGGTAGTAACAAAGAATTGATTACTCGATGATAAAACCTGTATTCCAAGAGGATCTTGTTCCTGACTTGAAAATTCACTTTCTATATCCTCCAAGTTGTACTGAGTGTGTTGGAGGTAAAATGGTGGATATTTGAAGTCCAAAACAAAATTGGATCATTTCTCGGTCTGAAGTAAAACAGAGTAAAGAGATCTATTCTCTTGAATCGCTTGTTGGACACTAGTGTACAGAACTCTGAAACTATACAGGAACCATTCCTCTATGCCTCATCCGAGGTATCCACACCACCTTTGGAAAACAGGATCTTGTGGCCTCATTTTATAACTCACTATGGCTTTGTGTATTCCGATGAGCATTTTGTTTCTTGGTTGTTATAATAATCATCTTAGTGCTCACATGTTTTTCAACCATCTATCCTCAACCGCACGTCAGTGAGTCGTTTCGCGACATTGAGGTAAGACCAGAAGAGCTAAAGCTACTCCAGCGCTGAAATTATTTATGCTTCCGAGTCCGATATTCACGAAGATACACTTGACCCCATAACGAGCTATTGTGTAGTCGCAGAGGCTTTCAAACCTTCCTAAATAAATATGGAACTGATAGTTCATTTTATTTCGCTGAGAAGAGAAATATAATTCCTTCTTATTCCATAAAAAACGTGAAATCACAAAAAAAGTGTAGTAATAAATTACCGAGGGATAACATCTAGAGTGTTTTACTTCTGTACTTCCGGCATCAACATCACCACCGGACTTTACTTTGAAAGAACTTGGAAACGTTGACGTTACTATCGATTACGGTACTGAAATCCACAGATTATGATGAATAAAATATTTTCCCTCCCCCTAGTGAGTTCTGTTGCGTATTAAAATTTAGAATGATCAACCGATTATTTGTTTTGCATACCGATAAAACTATGAACTATTCCTGTTAAAAGGGTCCTTATATATACTTTCTTATCCATCCACATTAATCGAGTAATATTCACTAGGTCATAATACCTTCCAAAGTTAGTTCTGATAGCACCGTAGTCAATTTTGTTGTTGTTTTTGTATTCGTTCCCAGGAACCGACGGTTAAGTTATGCGATAACTCTGCGCTTCGAGTGTAATCGTGTATGTAAGAGCTTTGTTTTGACTAACAAGAAAGCTCTGTGGATTATCAGTTCTTTGTGTCTAAGATCAATCAGATCAACTGAAATGGACCTCGGAGACGAGTTCCTCAGAATTCATTCCAAATATGATCTGAGCGAAAGGACAGTACACGTTTAACAAACTGTTTGGAGTTTATCTGTATTTACCACTTATGATTGGGTAGTTTTAGCCTAGAAAGTGAACAACAAATCAAATGGCAGTCGAATTCGTTGGTTAGGTGCCAGGCGAGCTTTTATATTCATTCATACAGAATTCTATAGTAAGAACTTGTGATTTTTAGTTCAAACAGAACCTTACCAATGAATCGTTTTTTGGGTTTTGTATCCGCAAGCAGTTCAACTGGTTAGGAGAAGCGACTTCGTTCCCTTCAAGGTATTTGCTTTAGGGGTAGAATTATAGTTAGCTTTAAACTTTCTCTTTATGTTCCGGTGACTTCTAAGGGTAGGGTTTACCTCATTTGTGAAGAGGAGATATCTGTGCTTAAGAGACGAGTAAGCTTATCTCGATAACGGACCTCATCAGTACTGGTGTAAATTTGAAAAAGTCTAGCGGTACTCTAATCATTCAAATTTGTCTAGACCATTGATAAGACACAAGCGGTAACTCAAACTGGAAATACGGAGTATCAAAATGTGTCGCTGTTGTTATGGCAGGTTTAGACACAACAGAATGTTTAATTTTTCAGTGAACGTACTGATTATACACCACGCCTACAATAACGACCAAAATACCAATATTTTGTTTGACTTCAGAAATAATGAATCAAAGTTTATTCGATTAGGCCAGAATACTTTCTTCTGTATAGTGTACAAAACATGTTTGATTGACTTGTATTAAATTAAGTTAAAACACAAACTCGGTGTTCAGTTTGAACGGTTCTTCTTTATTATAGTAAATAAGTTATATCAACAGTACGAAATACCACAAACGGTACAGCCTGTTCTATACAGTCAAGATTTTTTCTAACACAAACTTACGTGCTAAACAACAAGAGGAATAGTTAATAAACAATAATTCAATACCTAACTTTCCATAAAAATATTACAAACAAGATTGCGTCAGACATCTATCTACCTAGACTTTAGTAACCTTTCCAAGCACACAGTGAAAGGTTAGCAGTCATGCACTAAACCACGTGTTGATCTTGAGTTGAGTCAAAAACGAACTTCATGTCAATGCTTCAGCAACATGAAACAGTAAAATTAAGTGACAAAATGCCAGTCTTTTACCAAGACCACCTAATAAAAGGTCAGACGAGAAAGACTGAAATCATAAAGTGTCGTTCAAAAAAGACCTGAATAAAAGTTAAAACACAGGACGGACACGAAACAAACAAATGACAGAACTGTCCGATAAAGTGCTGTGGAGGGGTTTTTGCGTGTCTTTTCTATTACACGTACTACATATTGGATTTCTGTCAGTGTCTATAATATTGTCTTGATTCGTTTTCATATTCTTGATAACTTTAGAATTCAAAATTACATAAATCCATCAATGGTGTATGAACCTTAAGAATTAAAGCCAGAAATATTTATCTGCAATTTAGAATTATCTTTAGATGCAGGATTATTTAGAAAATGATCAGAATTGCAATTGGAATCACCCACTTTATTACTCGTCACTTTGTTTTATTGTCCGTTGTATACTCAATTATCGTTTAAATGAAGAATCCTTTCTACTAGACTTACTATTCTTTTAATTATAATATCCGTAAACGGTTGCAAGTCATTCCTCCCTTCAAGATGTACTTATGGTGATGTTTTATTTGCTAAATGAATTCAAAATATGTTGTAGTGCGTTCGTGAGTGTTCTGCATCGTGACATCAAAGTAAGGAGTTACCGATGTATTTCATGAATTCTAATTGACTACTTCGGCTTGCTGATATAACAACACTCTCTACAGCTCAAGTAAAATTTGCTGATAAACCATTGTACTCAGAATGTCGTTATGCGGTTAATAAATGACAACATCCTATAATGTGAAGCCAGCTATTGAACGCTATTTTTCCGTAAGATGTGTCTCATTATCAGTTACTAATACATCGGGTACCTTTGTGCAACCTAGTATCTTCCTCATAGCTCTTTGAGCAAGGTTTCTGTCAAAACTTTTCATGAGTACCAATTCTGGCTGTTTTGAATACGAATCAATAATAACTGTAGAATGTGGCAAGTTAAGAAATGGGTCATAGGAGTCAACATGAATACGTTGCCACGATTCATAATACACAAGACGACCGATTCCTAGTAGGTTAAAGGCCCGATGGCCTATGCGTGCACGAATGACAGTCTTTTGATTTTCGACGTATATAGGCATCGAATTCAGGCCGCCAACATGCCTAGCGAGTTAGGGATTTTATATTCAATGCACTCAGTTAAGAAAAGTCTGTCTACCGCAGCAAATCTCAGTGTCAGAGGAGTGAATAATATACCACTAAAGCGGCAAAACCTTAGAGACGAAGTTACATAATTCCGCATCGCGCCAACCAGTCCCTAGCCCGGATAAAAGAGGGAGGACAAGGTATCTCCATTCCTTGGAAACTAAACCGTTCATATAAGGCGCCTAGCACGAAAAATCATTTAAATCATTTAAACTCTGTCCTGAGAGTCAAAGGATCTTCAGTGACAGAAAATATGACGCCTGATGGCGAAAGCCGAAACCTATTCCGAAGGATTTCGGCAGTCTCGTTGTCATTTCCGATATGCCTTTTATGTATGGTAAGGTGATCCCTTTGTTGATTTCTGTACTTGACTTCATTTCTGATAATGGGCGCGGCTGGTATATTTTGAGGAAATTGATTGGATAGCCGTTCTTTCGGAGGATGATTTCAGGTACTTTTCGTCATTTTTCCTTGCTGTAATTGTGCTGCAGAGTGTCCTCGCCCTCTTGAACAAAGTTTGTACACAGTTGGTTTTGTGAGCTCTCGGGTTGTTGCTATTGTAGTTGAGAATTTGATCAGTGTGGGTCGACTTCCTGTACACTTGGATTTCCAGTTTACCTGCGTCGGTTCTGGTGATTAATGTATCCAAGAATGATAGCTTGTCGTTCGACTCTTGTTCCATAGTGATTTTTATGTTATTAAAGGCGTTGTTCATCAGTCTGCAGGTGAGGTTTGTGTCGTCTACATAACGAACCCAAATTTTTGGCTTAATCACTGGTAAGAGCTATAACTCTCATTCCACAAACGATCGAAGAGCTCAGCATAGCCATCAGACAAATTAAGAGTGGAAAAGCAGTAGGATATGACAACATACCAGCCGAAGCACTGAAGTCACACATAGAAGTTACTGTAAACATTTTCCACGTTCTATTCAGAAGGATTTGGGAGGAGTAAAATGTGTCGCTTATAGACTGGAGAGTAGGACATCTCATCAAGATACGGAAGACAGAACATCTGAACAAATGTGAAAACAACAGAGGTATCACACTACTATTGGTACCAGGAGACGTTTACAACAGTGTTGCTGAACCAAATGCAATACTCATTAGACGCGCAACTTCGGGATCAACAGGCTGGATTCCGTAAGGATTGGTCGTGCACAGATAAAATCATCGCTGAACAATCAGTGAAATGGAACTCGTCACCATACACCACCTTCCTTGATTATGAGAACGAATTTGACAACGTGGATAGGAGGACACTGTGGAGCCTTTTTCGGCACTATGGTATGAGTAGTTGAGGATATCGTCAGCCTCTGCATCAGTAGGCCTCAACAAACACAAGGGAAAATGCAAGGTCCTGAAATACAACACAGAGAACAACAACCAATCCAATTACTCTTGGTGGAGAAACTCTTGAAGGAGTAGAATCTTTCACGTACCTGTTCAGTATCATCGATCAATAAGAAGGTTTCGATACAGATATAAAGGCGAGGATCGGCAAAGTAAGGGCCGCATTCCTAAAGTTGAAGATCATATGGAACTCAAAACTACTGTCAACCAATATCAAAATAAGAATCTTGAATACGAACGTCAAAGCAGTTCTACTGCACGGAGCTAAAACTTGGAGAACTAACACAACCTTAAACAAGAGGGTATAAGCATTTACAAACAGTTTTCTGTGCAAGGTACTTCAAACCCTATGGCCATACACCATAAGCAACAGCCCTCTTTGTCAGGAAAAATTCGGCTTCCATCTGAAGTGTATTTTAAGAAAGGATGTTGTGGGTGAATACGACGCACATTGTGGAAATCATCAAACCGCATCACAAAAGAAGCATAGACTTTCAACGCTCAAAACGAAAGGAAAATAGGGAGACAAAAGGACACATTGCATCGAGAACTGGAGAGAGGCATCCAGAGAGTGAATAGCACTTGGGGACAAATGGAAATGAGAACCAAGTATAGAGCAGGTTAGTGATTGCCCTTTAGTGGCCTGTGTTTTGCGTGAAGCAACAGGTATAAGTAAGTGAGTATTAAAGAGGTATTAGCAAATGTAAAATACTGAAACACAAATCGGAACCTCTGCTGCATGACCCAGTCCATGTCGTGCAACTTATTATTGAGCCTTCACTGTCCTTGGCATTGATGTGCCTTGACAAGCTGTTCGGCATCCATTAAAAGAATAAGTAGGAGGAGTGAAAATATATATTTCACGTCAAAAGAGATGTATGAACATGGAACCAATGATCTTACTGATTAGAGATGTTTCACAAGTGGGTTCTCAAAGAAAATAACCTCAACACATCGTTACCAGCAATTGTCAATTAAAACTAACAAAGCTAATGTAGAATGTTCATCAGACCATGTATTTTTAGGGTTTGGTCACATAAACAAACCGTGTTCCCTTTGATGTTTGCATAATCATCAAATAAAAATAAAATCTATCTTTATTCCTAGTAAATGCTGATTTCACTACATTTTCAAAATCAGGATGTAATTTACCATTGTTTATTGAACACTGGTTAGAGGAAATCACTTGGAGTCTTCACATTTTTTTGGACTGAATAAGGTGTACTTTAAGTAACTTAGTTTCAAGCGTTTCAAAGTTATCTTGCTTTTGATAGCTCGACAGAGTTTAGCTTGTAGTTGGAGTCGAGTCACGATTGACTATGATCACCACTACAA
Organism: Schistosoma mansoni; assembly: GCF_000237925.1. Classification (NCBI taxonomy): domain Eukaryota; kingdom Metazoa; phylum Platyhelminthes; class Trematoda; order Strigeidida; family Schistosomatidae; genus Schistosoma; species Schistosoma mansoni. Next base: position 221,570 of record NW_017386048.1, read on the forward strand.
GAAGATTATGTGCCAGATATTAGGATGGATCCCTCCGTAGGCCATAAACCAGAAGGCTGTTGACGGTTGAAATAAGATATATTTGCTGGCGATCTCGTGGTATCGAAAGAATACTGAGATCTTGCCAAAGTTTACTAGCCGAACTACCGAGCGTACTTGAGTTGGTGCAAGGTCACGGGCAACGGAAGAAAGTGTATGTTTTGTACACTTAAACAAACAGGTGTAGTAAAACAATCACCGGTACAATTGGTTATAATAGTAGTTGTTTCAATTATAGCAATCGCGTTCTCGTCATAAAAATAGGTTGCTACAAGCTTTTTATTAAAAGGTAATAATGCGGTTTAGAAACTCAGCAGTCGTATTGTAGAAAATGTGCTCCACCAATGTACGTGGATCTAGAACATCAAGTTAAATGTTGCTTCTTTTGGGCACAAGCCTGGACAAGAACATATTGTTTTTTCAACAGTTGTAAATGGCCAAAACTCGTTACGTATTCTCTGTATAACTTCCATGGCCATCAGTGATGTGTTTCGTTAAAAGATAGTCTTTAGTGTTGCAGGTAATGTAAAATCTATTCTAGACTGCTTGATTTTCACTAACAATTTCATTAGCAGAGGGGGGGTTGTGGAGATTTTAGTAATTTTATATAGTTGAAATCATGAGTCAATTGAATGTAGACCACCATGGAAAACCTGGAAGCACTGGACGGCCGTTTCGTTCTATTG
>NW_017386048.1:222494-321763 GCF_000237925.1 Schistosoma mansoni
GATTCGAACCCAGGACCTATCAGTCTCGCGCGCGAACGTTGAGACCACTGAGCCGGCACTGCTGAGGAGTCCCACAATAGAACGAAACGGCCGTCCAGTGCTTCAAGGTTTTCCATGGTGGTCTAGCTTCAATTGACTCATGATCTCAACTATATAAAATTTCATTAGCATTAGAAGGTTATTGAACTGAGGAATATTTAAATCTGCAATATTAACATTAGAGATAAGTTTTATAGATAGGTAAAAATATGAACTGTTCGATTCATACTGAGTGTTGTGAACGCATCAAGATGATTTGGAAACTTTTATATGATTCTCATGAGGAGTCTATGGTTCATCACTGTTTCTCGAGATTTCAAGCCAAGGATAAGCAATAATCCAATGATAGAATTTATCGTCAAATTAAATTATGGTGAATGCAATTTACAGACTAAACCAATCTCCACAAAACCCCTTTAATTAAACTATAGTAGCTAGCTTATACGTGAGTTACTTCAGGATCATTTTGAATTGTAATTGAGTTGTAATTGATGGAGTTAACGTAAACTGAAACAGTTGACATTGATAACAGTAACACTATATATCATCAGTATCATCGAGTGACAACCGATTGGTCCCGAAAACTAACCCCTCAACTTCAGAATATCCCGGTGAATTAGTAGGTGTGTTGTTCTGAGGATTCATATCCTACGACAAACCAGCATTCTGGCACTTCTCAGTTCTTAATAGCACCAAAACTGAGATCAATCTGTGACGAATACAACTTACGTATGAACTAGTATTTTGTTTAAATACTTAAAATTACTGTAATCAATTTTCATAACTACATTGTTTTCTAACATATCCAACTGTAATAAATCTACTTGTCAATATTCCAGATATCCCTATTAATGATAACTGTTACTTGTGACTTGTTCAAGTTACATTAGATGATTTTGTATTATATTGTTCATATTTTCTATAAGAATAATATAACGGTTTACTTATTGTTATTACACTAAAGATTGTAAAATATTTTTTTGTATATTTACATCGAATCAGCTGATAGTTTTTTGAAAGTTAAATCAGGACCTTATTTTTTCTTGCCGACTTCTTTTTTATCACATTTGTATTCATCACAAATTAGTTTCTAAGTGATTTCTTTTTTATTACATTAGAAATGCACAACTGTTTTTTTTTAAATTTTAATTGCCAATATAGAATTTTTTTTATTTTATTTAAACATATAAATATTGGTACAAAGGGGTACCAGATATATATGCGCCACACAAATCTCATTTAATTTGTGTGAGGGCTGTGATACTGCCCAGGTGCCCAAAGTGAGACATGTGATTTTCTTAGGGGGCGACACCCGGAGCCTTTGACTTAAAGGTCTAATCCACAGGGCAATGGAGCATCGTAAGGAGATGCAGTCTCATAGTAGCCGGTGACCAACGATTGATTCATACGCCACTAGTATTCTCAGGATACTGGAGCCAATGTGCACCATTTGTTTGGAATCAGGGTTTTTCAACTCCTCTAGATGAACTTTCCGTGTCCACCAACAATAAAGAATAATAAAATATATGAGATCATTTTACATAACTGAATCGATTCATTTTCTTTTTTGATGTATATGTTCCTATTTTTATAGATTTCAGAGAAACGGAACTTTGAACTGAATCTGATATTGACAGAATTTTCACCACAAATTGAAATTAGACAGATAACTTGAAATTGATTTGACTCAAAAAAAAACTGTCTATCATTAATATGTCCTAATACTTAGTGACCTAAACACTATTGATTGATCTTTCGTTCGTTAGTATAAAACCATCAAAGTATAGATTAATATTGAGAGTGTTTAAATAATTCCTTCACTCTCTATCTCGTTCCTGCGTTTTGTATGGTTTGAGTTTCTAATTTCACTGAAGTTAATCTTCATTTTTAACACAGAGAAATACATCATTTTGCCTAGTGATTAGTCATTGTTGTAATATATAATAAATTTCGTCTAAATTAGAACGAATAGTTTCACAGTATTTGGGCGCTGAGTTGATGTAAGACATTAAAAAAGGAATAATATATTTGTGAAATCTCAGCGAATGAATTTGAAGTAAATCCAACGTTTCGTCAGGAAATCTGATCCAAGCTTTTTCAAGGAAATATAATATGTTATTTTTTATCCCTAATTTTAAGAGCATTACTATTCACCTACTTTATTCCTCATTGATGTTAATTAATAAATCTCAGCTTGATTGATAATTAGTATTAGCCTAGGTTTGAAAGAAGAATTTAATAATTCCGTTCATTCAAAATGAAGCGATGATCAAATGTATCAGTTAGGTAATTGGAAGCGTTCTTATAGAATTCATGAATACAATTGACCCTTATCAGAAATGAATCATTTAGATTACTGGACACATTAAAGATTGACTGTTGGAATTTTATTATTATTAAAAACTAAACGGAATCATGTTATCAATATAGGGTTGTGGAGATTGTTAAGTTCGATTCCCCCTTGCAGAATCATGGGTGCGTACTGCGTACTAAAACGAAACGGCCGTCCAGTGCCTCCAGGTTTTCGGTGGTGGTCTAACATTGATCATTTTTTGGATTCATGTTAATCATCATAAAATGAGCAGTTGATCTGTACAGCTTAAAAATAAAATTGGTATTTTTTTCCTGAAATAAAGGAATATTTCACAGACTTTAAAAAGTGAACATAATTGATGCCCTATTTGTGTTAATAATCTAGAGGTTAAACACTCGCTTGCGAGAGCAATAGGTTCCGGGTTCAAATCTCGCCAGGCGAAATCGTGGATACGCACTCCTGACAAGTCCCACAATAAGACGAAACGGCCTTCCAGTGTTTCCAGTTTTTCCATGGTGATCTAGTTTCAATTGACTCATGATTTCAACTATTAAAATGACTATAATATCCACAAAAACCCCTTCTGATATTAATGTTTTATCCAAAACAAACATAATCAATATGTACTACTATATTCATAGACATAAATACTATAAATCATTGAAATAGAAAACTATTTTCACAATATATCCTTCATTTTCAAGACAAAAGAATACATAGCTAGATTCTAATCAAATCATTAAATGTTTGATAAATCAAACCATCATCATCATCATTGTTTGTTTGTTTGTTCTTTTTCTCTAATATAAAGATCCAAATTTTTTCAACATTCCTGAATATTCTACCACTACGTATATATCCGTTCCATTTATGTACATGTATACCAACACACACACATATATATACATATATATGTTTTTCAGGGGAATGTATATTCCACTAATTATATCATGTGTAAACATGTGGTGTGTGTTTTGTATTTGTTGAATAGCACAAAATCTTTATGTTCATATCTCTCTCCATATTTACCGAAAGATGGATACACCAAATTTAACTTGAAAGGAATGTTACTAATTATTGGACCTAAATAAACAAAAAAAATTGATTACAACTGTTATTTTTTATGTTTTGTATCTATCAATATATTGGATATAAATTTCTTTTCTTTTCTTTTTTTGCTTTTCTCTTTTTTTTGCTTCCTTCATTTTTTTTCTTCCACTCTGAATATTCTTCTTCTTCTTTTACGTTTCTATGATACATTGTTAGTTAGCATCTTACTAATATACATTTGTACAGCACAGGAATTGATAATAATAATAGTTTAAATAATATTACCTATGTATATATATATATATATATATATATATATATATATATATACATATAAGCACATATAAGCACAAATGTATTTTATTTGTCCATTGAAAATTATTCCATCACTTCTGATTGGTTAAAAGTCACACGAAACCACGTGAATGGGATAAATTTTTCACTTTGAAATTAATCAATAAGTATTATAGCAACTAGTAAAAATTCAGACATAATGATGTACCCCTACATATATATATATATATATATATATATATATATATATATATATAGGTATATATGAAATAGATAAGATATTGAATACGTTAATAAATAGTTAAATTGGTCAATTTTTGGGAAATGGATTAGTTATGAAATATAATTAAGTATTTATTTCTGTTTCTATGCAGATATATTTATGTTTCCATGAACGATAGTAACCAAGTCATTAGTTAAATTTGAATATATAGAGCATTTTGGATATATATAGTTTTTAAATAAATTTTAAAAAAAATGCAAAGATTATATACTAAATCAGTTGCCAATGTGAATACAATTAATATATCTATTATTGGTATGAATGGTTCCGGGAAATCAGGTAAGATAATAAATGTTTTTCTTCTAAATAGTCTATAATAATGTATGATGTATATTGATCTGTGTAATTTTTTTTATCACTTATAGTATTATCAGAAGGGGGTTTTGTGGAGATTTTAATAATTTTATATAAATGAGATCATGAGTTAATTGAAGCTAGATCACCATGGAAAATCTGGAAGCACTAGATGGCTGTTTTGTCTTATTGTGGGACTCTTGAGTAGTGTGCATACATGATCCCGCCTAGTATTATTGTTAAATATGGAATGATTGAAATACATCGTCAATTAGAGTTAGATCTGATGTTGATTACTGTTACAAATCATCTTGAGGATTTTTGAAGTTATTATGGTGATAAAATATCATTGAAATTATTGATTTTTAAAAGTAGTAAACAATATAAGCAAAGATGGACAGTGGTTAGCAGTGGAATCCAGGACAGGCTTTTCATCCTATTTGGGACTCGTCAACTGGATGTACCTGCATCTCAGAGTTGATGTTCGCTTTTGGACTCGAACCCAGTACCTTTCACTTCAAACGCCATTATGTTATCCACTTAACTACAGAGTCCTGATAGCCACTCGCTTGTACATTAGCGTGAAGTTTGAATTCACTTAGTATTGTTTGTTTGAATCTTCCCATTGACTTTTGAGACTGAAATTGATCAGTCTCTTATTGGCATATGTGCATACTGTGCGTATTGCCTAGATATGGTCTTAATTCACAAGCATTATATGGGAAGATTCAAACAAAGAATACCAAGTGAATAGTAAACGATATGTTTTTTTTTTTATAAAAAAGCAAATTATATTCAGAAACATGTTAGCAATTGAAATAATGAATAATCCCCCTAATCAGATCTAAGATTCATCAAGGAAATAAGCAAATATCTAAATTATCATATGCTAATAGGGTTTACAAAACGATTATTTTCCATACGATTACCCAACTATGTAAAGATGATGAATTTGTAATCTGTTAATGTGAGATGTTAAGTCATTTGAAATGTAGAGAAACTATAGAATGAGAAGAAATGTAAGTATATATGTACAGATCTGATCTGGTAAACTGTTCATTGGTCATATAAAACCTTGGGCTACGTTCCGTCGGAAATAAAATTAATCATTGTGACAGGCAATCACAAATTAAATTTGCCACAGCATGTATAAAATGAGATCACAATTGTTTGATCACTGGGAGTTGATCAATGTCATGTGTGCCAAGTCCTTCTTAGTGCAGATTGAATACTATCGATCAAGTTGCAATGTGTTCACTAGTCTAGGTAGCTCGACACTGCGTGCACTATGTTGAGATAAGATGGTGGTTGGAGGTGGTCAACAGGAAACCCTGGACCCGGGTTTCGTGCTACTTGGCACTCGTCAGCAAGGTGTACCTGCGAACTTGAGGAAACTGATGCTCCCTGATGGATTCGATCCCGTTTCAACCAGTTTCACAGTCAGAGACGTTACCACTGAGCTATGTGGGCCGCGACCTACCTCCTGTACGACTTAGATGTAATCACAATTGATTGATCACTGAGTGGTGGTCAGTGTCATGTGTGTCAAGTGAAATCAAATTTATGTTTATAGTGTTTAAATCATAATAGATAAATTGTTGCAATATCTTGTTGACTCTATACCCAAACATAGAAACTAATTAAAACAAATAAAAGTACTTCAGTGTCGCTTAAAAAAATATGAGGTGAAAAAAGGGGTAATAAAATCAACGAACTTATATTTTAATACCGAAATTCCTCATCATATTGTGATGTATAATACTGATAAACGTAGTATTCAGCACCAGTCAGGAGTGAAATGACTGGCAGCAGAAGATTGGAATGAAGAGAACAAAAAGGAAATCGGAGGGCAGTCAAAATAACAACAAAATTAGAAGAAGAATAATAGAGTATGTAAAGGACAACATAAAGAACCTATGCCAATGATGTATTTAATGTATAATTTTCATATTTTGCTAATCCACTATGTAATGATAAGTAATTATTCATATGCTCAGTAGTGACTGACTCCATGAGGTAATTCCTGGAGTTCTAGTGAGAAGTCGCGGCCAGTGGAGCTAATCCATGTCAGGTGTAGACAGGTATCTACCTTAGTACAATAGAAGTTGGTCGCGTAACTTCGTGGATTGGCTGACGTTAGACATTAACACCGCTAGATGCCGGCTCAGTGGTCTATCGGTTAAGTGCTTTGCCGCGAGGCTGGTAGGTGCTGGGTTCGAATTCCACGAGACGGGATCGTGGATGCGCACTGCTGAGAAGTCCCACAATAAGACGAAACGGCCGTCCAGTGCTTACGGGTTTTCCACGGTGATCTAGCTTCAATTGACTTACGATCTAAACTATATAAAATTACTGAAATCTTCACAAAAACCCCCTTGTGATAAAGCTAGACCACCATTAAAAATCTGGAAGCACTGGATAGCCTTCTCATCTTAGTATAGGACTCCTCAGAAGTGAGGATCTTTGATCTCGCACTCGAGACTTGAACCCAAGATTTTCGGTCTTACCCGCGAAACCGCCGTCCAGTGCTTACAGATTTCCAATGACGGTCTAACTTAGATTAATTCATAAATTCAACTATTAAAATACTGTAATCTCTACAAATCCCCATGCTTATTCACCTATATATATATTGAGAAAATGAAGTTAAATTGTTACTTTTCAAGATGAACACATACTGATTTACTGAATTAAACTATTAGAATCATTTGTTTATAATAGAATCGGAATACATAAGTAAAACAGATGTTTTATATTATGTTTTATAGAAAACAAAAAACAAAATAACAAAATTCAATTATTTAATTAAATTCGACATTGAATACGGTTTCCGCAACAAACTGACATTAGATAAATAGTTATTGGCAAGTTAGGATGATGTATACTGATGCCAAGCACTATGACGAGTATGGTTGATGGGCTGAGTAGTCCGGATGGTAATTGAATATTAGAAAATTAATGAATTAATCTTCAGTAGTTCAGATCATGAGTTAACTGAAGCTAGATCATCATGGAAAACCTGGTAGCACTGGACGACTGTTTCGTCCTACTGTAGGACTCCTCAGTAGTGCGCATCCACGATCTCGCCTCATGAGATTCGAACCCAGGTCCTATCAGTCTCGCGTGAGAACGCTTAACCTCTAGATAACTGTGCTGGTATCCAACAGTGTCAATGTCTAACTTCAACTAATCCACGAAATTGAGCGACACATCCACCATTGTCTTCAGTAAGCTACTATTTCCCAATGGACCTGGTTAAATTTCGCTGGTCACTGCTTCTCACTAGCACTCCAGGAAATACCTCTTGAAGCCAGTCACTAGTGAACATATGTTGATTAATATCACAAAAGGGTTTTGTGGATATTATAGTGATTTCAATAGTTGAGATCATGAGTTAATTGGAACGAGACTGATAGGTCCTGGGTTCGAATCTCGGGAGGTGAGATCGTGGATGCGCACTGCTGGAGAATCCCACAATAGGACGAAGCAGCCGTCCAGTGCTCTCAGGTTTTCCATGGTAATCTAGCTTCAATTTGCTCATATTCTCAACTATTAAAATTATTATAATATCTACAAAAACCGCTTCTGGTATTAATGAATAACTGTTTATTTTTTAAACTGATTTTAAAATATAAAACTGAAGATTATTTTTTAATCATCAGTCAATCAGTTTATCTTACGTAGAATTTAAATTAACTGAAAAGTGTTTGGAAAACATACTACACACATTGTTTCAAATGGTTAGAAGTTAAATACAATGTACCTTTTAATAGGATCTACTTCACAAATGAAAACTATTCTTATCTCGAAAAAAAAGGTAAAATAATGATTTTTATCTAGGGACTTTTTCATTACTGTGAAAATTGTCCATCGATTCCATTACATTACTTTATTGTGAATAATTTGGTTAGCTTAAAACTCGCTTGTAGTGTTATGAGGTTTTAGTGAATACTGTCTATGACATGGAAAGAGTGTGATTAAACTCCTAGTTCCTGAACATAAGTTCAGTGTGTGTGTATATATATATATATTGACGTCTCGTTCTCGATTATCGGTACCAGTTTTATTCTGTTATAACAATCACATCTACATAATGTTATGAACACTTCAAAAGTAAATGTAAACATCGGCAAAGTAAAACCTGATACTCACTTGATAAGTTAATATTTAACTAATTAGTGATGATATTCATTTCAAATTTAATAAATTTCTAGTTTCATTGAGAAATTATAATTACCCATAAATATAACATGGGTGATCTAACATTACGATAAAACTCATATTTTTGGTTTGACTGGCGTAAATTGATTGGTAAATTGCCATCAGCATTACAGTTAGTAGATATCACGGTTATTTGCTCATTCCGGATACTAAGCTTGAATAAGATTATTCCTGTGATTCGAATGTATTTAGTTGTCATGTCGTGAGTGTTTTGCATTCATCGTCCAGCTATAGATCAGACCTTCTTCTTCTTCTTCATTATCCCACTAACTTTCAGTCAGTGAGTCTGAATTCGATAAAATCTCATCGTAAGACAAAAGGACTGACTAGTTCTTCCTGATTTTTATTCTTTATTCGGATAAATCCGTTTTATGATATGGATAACAAATTGTACAATGTCCGTACATCTCCCATCTTAAGATGTAGTATAATTATTACTTTCTTCACTTACGAGAATAAAAGAAAAAAGTCAAACTTATTACAGAAAAGCTGAAAAGATCAGCATAGTAAAAAAAACTAAATTTTATTTAAGCAGATCACATTATGTTTCATTCCATTAAGGTTACTTATCAGATTATATAGCCTAAATTCAGAAGTCTTCATAGAAATGTGAGTAAAAGTGATCGGCCCAAGAGAAATGACCACTACGCAAACACCAATTTTTTTAAACGTCAGTTTTTAAGGTAATGATCACCGTTAGTCAATCAAGGTGTTTATACACAAAGTATTAACCATTACATTTCATACAAACTTAACTTACGAAAATGGATAAAAAGGAAAGTAAATCAGTTCATATAATACTAGTATTGAGGGAAAACTAAGCATAAGAAGTTTAGATCGAAAAAATAAAAAAAAGTTGGTCAGTGTAAAATATCAGATAATGTAATAATAATAATAATATGTCATTAATTAGTAGACAGTGAGCATTAAGCGTGCCTGAGAAGATAGTCAATATCATACGGAACTCCTATGATGGACTAAACTGCCAAATCGTCCACGGATGACAACTCACGGACTCGTTTGAAGTAAAGACCGGTGTTAGACAAGGTTGATTACTCTCACCCTTTCTCTTTCTCCTGGTGATCGAATGGATCATGAAGACGTCAACATCTGGAGGAAAGCACGGGATACAGTGGACAGGCAGGATGCAGCTGGACGATTTAAACTTCGCGGATGATCTGGCTCTTCTATCACAAACGCAACAACAAGTGTTTATTAACAGCTGTCTACGCAAGATACTTCGGATCAGATGGCCAGACACTATCAGCAACAAGTTACTGTGGGAGACAACAAACCAGATTCCATCGAGTGGAGGAAGAAATCAGGAAGAAGCGCTGGAAGTGGATTGGGCACACTTTGAGGAAGTCACCCAATTGTGTCACAAGACAATCCCTCACATGGAGTCCTAAAGGTCAAAGGAGAAGAGGAAGACCAAAGAACACATTACGCCGAGAAATAGAGACAGATATGAGAAGAATGAAGAAGAACTGGATAGAACTAGAGTGGAAGGCCCAGGACAGAGTGGGTTGGAGAAAGCTGGTCGGAGGCCTATGCTCCATTGGGAGTAACAGGCGTAAGTAAGTAAGTAAGTAAGTAAGTAAGTAAGTAAGTAAGTAAGTAAGTAAGAGCATTGTTTTCAACTGGGGAGTACTGGTTTTCAGTGGCGCTCATAATGAGATCAACTTATGACGAATATAACTTGAGAACTAAATTCATCTTAGAAAACCCTTTAAACCAAATTTCTGAATTTATTAAATATTTGCTAAAATCGTAAGTTTAGTGAGTTCGCAGTTTTAATTACAGTCAAAAATGTTCCGTTAATAATCTGTGTGTAAAAGTAGATGAGAAATAATAAATTCAATCCTAGTCATTGGTAACATAAATGATAAAAATTTCATTCAATGATATTGAGTCCGCCCAAACAAAGTTTAGTCAAATCAAAGTATCTATTTTCATTTTGTTGGGGAGACTAAGAAAATTCATCGAAAAAATCCCAAGGGGACCATGAAAATGCTGGGAAGCATCTTATCCAATCAGTAGTCAATAAAAGTAATTCAGAAACATCTGAAAAGTGAAAAGTCGCACGCCAAATTCTTGACTGGATGATTATCTATCCTGCTAGTATGTTTAGAAAGGTTCCAGAACTTTTCAAGGCCATCTGAAATGCTATAGAAATGCCATAGATTTTCTTTACATAAACGAACCTTTGAGTAAAGTGTTCTTTCTATATTTCGCTCCTTTTTTCTCGTGTTCAGGTTGCTGTTTAGATTTAACCTGCGGGTTACTAGAAGATTTAACACGTTTGCAACGCATTTCAGTGTTAGTGAATTTTTTCAAGAATCATATCATTAGTTGAAAAATAAGGTTTTGTAGTGTCGGTCGCTAAGCTAAGATAATCCAATTTATTCATCCTTCTTCAGTTACATCTCGACCTTTTTAATTTTTCACTTATCAACCTTGACTGTTTTTATATATATATGTGTGTGTGTGTTTCTTATCTTACTCATCACACGTCTGTAACTTATTTTTGTCTGACAAAAAATATCGATTAACGCCTGAATAAATGGAGTTGGTTCACTCACTTCCATCGCAAGTTATTTAGTTTTGCTTCTCTTTCCTCCTCGCTTTCTTCTCTCCGTCTCTCTGATTTTCTGTTCTGATCAATCATTGTACGAAATAAATGTATTCAAAATCCATTCTCGTATTTGACATATTTAGTTCTGTTATTCACTAACACGATTTAAGTCTATACTAGGATCGGAGACATGTATATTTAGATAAAAATCATACGATCGACCTGGAGTCAGATCTAGGGTCACTTAAGTTTACTCAGTGTTATTAAAATTGAGAGTAATCAAAACATTTTTCTGTGTAAAAAGTGCCAAGAAATATAGCTTCGGTTTCATTTGAACATTGTGGATTATGTAGTGATTTATATAAAAAAATGGCAGCACCATATTATCTTTCTGTTCAATATTTAACTCATCTTAAATATGCTGTCCAATAAATGGTGAATGTTTTTTCTAGAGAATTACGAAAAATGATTTATGCTTTTAAATTTCATAGTTGAAATCATGAGTCATTTGAAACTAGATTACCATGGAAAGCCTGGTAGCACTGGACGACCGTTTGATCTTATTGTGGGACTCCTCAGTAGATAATGACAACAGAAATTGACACCGTTGAATATCAGCCGGCACAGTGGTCTATAGGTTAAGCATTTGCGCGCGAGACTGATAGGACCTGGGTTCGAATCTCGCGAGGTGGGATCGTGGATGCGCATTGCTGAGGAGTCCCACAATAGGACGAAACGGCCGTCCAGTACTTCCAGGTTTTCCATGGTGATCTAGCTTCAAATGACTCATGATCTCAACTACTGAAATGAGCTTTTTGTTTTGTCCTAATAAAAGTAGGATCCTAATGAATTTGTCAATATCTGATATTTATCTAAATGAGTTTAGATTACTGAATGTATACCCTAATGTACTATGTTGACTAGAAGAAGATTAAATTAGAATAATGCAAGAAATAGTGAGATTTAGAAATGATCACAAACCATAATATCACTTTTTAGCATATATGTGTCAGAAAGTGTAAACAACCTAACTAGTGATACGTCTTGTAAGTTGAACGCTATATTCAGATCCTAAGCTAGTTCCGTACCCCCAAACTAATCACCGACTTGAACACCAGAGAGAAGACTCGAGTATGAGAGAAACACTTTACTGCAAGGTTCAATCTTGTTACAGAAAATCATAGGTATTTATAGATGTAAGCGTATGTTAAATCAACATCCTATTTCAGCCAATCCATTAACGACATATTATGATACCGACCAATAGTATCACGCCACGTTGGAACTCTAGAATGTTCCATCGTACTCTGATTGGCTGGGGCTCTTTATGAGCCTCTGGAGGCTCTGTTGGAGTTCTCCGGAAGCCGACTCAACACTAGTGTCCATGTGATTATCGTAATAAGTGACTGTAAATCTTGGGTGATGTGGCTCAAAATTAATGGTATTGATAGATAATTACTCAATTTCTGTCTTCCGCTATATTTCGAGTTTTAATATTCTTTCAGTTACCACCCTACCAACTTTATTTATCTACTATTCCACTCACAAAGTGATCGATATTTTGGATAAAATTTGACATCTGAATGATTCTAAGTAGTGTTTCGTGAATGAAGGTAAAAGTCATGGTCACACTATTACTTGTTCAAAGGTGTCTGAAGTAAGTTTGTCTTGAGATTTCGAGCTAGCTGACACTCTTCAACAATGAAGTCTTTAAAGTCTTGGTAAAAATGGTAATATCACAGAGCTATTTGAACCACAAATGATCGTCTCTAGGAATTAAATGTAAAGCTGGTGACAACTGGCATAAAACATTAGTTGAGAGGTTCCTATCAATTACCTCAACCATCTAACATGGAAACAAAGTGTTTAGAGATGTTAATTCATTAAAAGAGTAACGATATATATATCAGTGCATATTAACCCTAATCGAGATTTAGCTTATCCTGACAACCAACACAAGTAATAAGCCTAAATTATCTAATATTTCTTGTTTATATTATTTTACAGCCGTGGTCGTCAAATATCTAACCCGTCGTTTCATTGTGGAATACGCACCTTATCTGAGTAAGTATGATATGTCTTTTTTTAACTCGTTTGGTGAAACAACCGAGGGTATTGGAAAAGAGATAATTACATCGTTTCATTCTTATGCAAATAACTGCGTCCCTACGTATGAGTAACTTTCTAAGAAACCTTGATGAACCAGAAAGCCCCAAGATCTAACTGATTATACATAACGTCTAAAATAAGTAATTTATGCTTTGATTAACTTTCTACTTTGTATCTGTGAGTCAAGTACTTACATCTGTTAACTCTCACCCTGTAAGACCACTGAAAACTAAGAATCATCAGATATCATTCTTGTAAGGGAATTCATGAGGTTCAGGTGACGAGCTATGAATAATGGAGTTCGTCTGTAATCTATATGGCGCAGGTACTCAGCAATAACACTGAAAGTTCTGTTGAGCAATGTCGCGAAAGAATTAAATTTTCAAATAAAAACCCTCGAGTATTAGATTAAAAGTTATAAGTATAAATGTTTATTGAGAGATCTGAAGGTCCTAGGTTCTGTGGGATCACATAATACATAATACTGAAGAATTCTGTCCTCCCCCCGAGCAGCCGTCTAATTCTTTATAGTCTTCAATGATTTTCTAATAAATTTCAGTCCGTAATGTAAACCATAAAAGAATTATTCCATGATATACCATAGAAAAGACTTAAATTAAGACTGAATAGTAGTAGCTAGTTAGTGTAGTGAACAAGAACACGAGTGGGGACAACCGAATATATTTCAGCACAACTTACAGACTATCTCACTAAATTCTGATAACCATACAGTCAACAGTTAATTTGCAAAATAACAATCAATTGTCTCAATCTTCACTGTTCCTTCTGTAAATATCAGTTCATCTTCTCTGATTTCATTGTTCATGCATTTTCGTACCGATTGCGCTTCATTCCTATTCGTTCCTTGTCGATCTTCTGCCAAAATACATTCTATGTCTGACCGTCACCATATACTACTTATGTGGATATAAGTAGACCACACCCCATTAGTACTTATACATTTCTTTATTAAATAAATGTATTTCAAATTGATATACTTTGCTATTGTCATTGTTCGAAGTGATGTATGTCTTTGTACTTTATTTCCTATAAATCTTATCATTAACTTCATCAGAACTTAAGATTAAAACGTTCCTTTCATTTAGTGTTTGTTACCAAGGGACCTTTAAATAAAAAAATAGCTGGTCTGTCGTATAGGTTTTACTGAACTAACTAATCTTTCCTTATTTTTATACATTTTATTGATCAACTACTTTTTTATGTGTTCAGGTGACAGTTACACAAAAGCTGATTCAGTCGACGGTCATGAATTAACAGTGAATATTCAGGATACATCTGATAGTGTAAGTTAAATTTATTTTGATAGTGATGTATTAGTGACATAAATTAACTAATAGAATATTCTATTGAATGTTAATGTTCCATTATATTTGAAATAAGCAATGATTAGGTGTTCAGTAATACTTTCAGTTTAAATCTTTGTTATAAACAAATAGAGGATGCTTGTTATAACTCTAGGGGTTCTGGTTATAACAGTCCTTTCACTTTTTACACGTACACGCCAATTGTTATAAACTTAAAAGAATGCTGTTTATAACTTCAGGGTTTCTTGGTCATAACAGTCCTTTCACTTTTTACACGTATGTGGGACGTTAATTTACCTTAAACGAATATCTACACTAGATTCCCACCCAGTGTCTATTCTACAAGACTTCAGCACAACTCAGATCAAGAACACGAGATTAGCCTGACTATAACGTCAATGTATTTCCACACCAAAATCCGACACAAGGAACAGTCAATCAATAACAGTCCATCAACAAGTGTCCAACAACAAGGAACAGTTAATACATAATAGGGATAGGGGAATATATATATAACACATAACACCTGTCATCCTATCTAATGTCTGACTCATCAAGACAACCAATCATTGTCATTCTCGCCCACACATCAATCTCGTTACAACTGTGAACTACTTATCTTCGACTAGTCAGTCTTCTCCAGTGAACGAGAACACAAGTAGGTACAATCGAATGTAGTTAAATACAAATTACAGAACATCTTAGTGAAATCTGAAGATCATACAGTAAATACTTCACTTGCAAAATGCTAGTCAATCGTCTTAGACTTCATTGTTCTTTTCGTTCCACACCAATCATTCTCTGTTCTCGTTCTCGTTCCTTCTATCTTCTTAACCCTCTGATGTCAGGTATTTCACTTTTGATCAATGATACATACTACGTATATCCATCAACATCAGTAGCACACATCACACTTCTAGCCAATCATTGATCATGTACTCTGGTGAATAATTTCATAATAATTTCTTAAAGGTATAGTGGAAGATCATGACTGGTGGGGTTTAATTACGTTAGAATTGTGACAGTACCATATCAACTGTAATAGATAATGTTGTTTTATATTGTGGATTGATTAAAGTTTGAATAGTTCATTATTAAGAGCTCACCAAGTAGTTTAAAAATAGCATTTTCTTTACAAGATCCGAAAGTTTTGCTTTCTATTTAAGGGGGAAAATTTCAGATAAATGACTTCATTACATTATCAAACTCTAATGAAAGAGACAAGAGTCGAATTCTCCACAAAACTCTCAACCAAACGTAATATCTTTTTGAAGCATCAACATTATAAAGATTCAGTATTGTTTGTGAAAAATCACTACCTGAAACATTCGTCTTTATTTCATGTAGTAATTATTATTATTATTGTTATTATTATTCAGTCAGTCACAACGTAGAACTTCGGACGTACGTACATCAGTTCAAGTTGCCATACCACATTAACACAGAGATACAGTTGTCGATTCAAATCCCGTGGTGGTAGAAGTAGTAAGAGTATAAGCAGTAGTCGGAAAGATTAGAGTTTGAAGATGTTATTGAAGGGGTATAATCCAATGAAATAAATTTGAAAAGAGTAAAAAGGTAGAGACATGAAGAATTTCTAACATTAGAGTTTGGGAGAAGACAAAGAGTGGTTGCACCTTCACCATTGCAAACGATTTTGAGCCATGTCATTTAAAGTCTCTAACCATCGATTGCTATCATCTCGCGAATCCCAACCAGGTAGTCTACACCTACCAACATAACTCAGTCCACTTGTCAGTGACTTCATGGATTTGTGCCATGTTTTGGTCTGGCCGCCCCTAGCTTTCTTCCAACCTGCTCCTACACCATAAAGCATTGCACGTCGGGGCAGTCGGTGGTTGGGCATACGTAACACGTGTCCTAGCCATCTCAACTGATGAAGTTTCATTACTTCATCAATCGATTTGACATCCTTACCTAGTACCCGTTTCCTAAGGGTTATTATTAGCTTTATTCAATAATATATTTTCGGTACAATTAAGAATTCTCAGCACAAAGCCTTTCTTCAAGTTTCCGTTTCTTACTTCTCCATCGATCCTGATGATAAATATAGAGTAATCGACACTTAGAAGTTAGCAGTCCAGTCAATTGACATCTGAATAATGTACATTCTTTACGTTGCATATTGACAGCTATCACAATACCTCTGATTAGGCATTTTGTAACCTATACAGAGAAACGCACCCGAATATGTTGTGCGATTAATAGCCATAATGATGTATTAAAACAAACAAAATTAGATAACTAGTTGAAATATCTAGATGACAGGAACAGGTAGCCCAGATATTTAAGCAAGCCGCCACATCCCTGTTAGTCCGTAGTACATCTAAAAATGCCTCCTGTTGATTTTAAGCTTAAAACATACAAAACAAACAATTTCTTAGTATATAAATTGTTTAACAATGTAATATGTTCGATGTGAACATTTGATTTACACAATGTAAATACTGATAGTATATGTTAGCCTAACAAACAAAACGTTTCTAAGATCTAGAAATAGTTTCAGTTATAAGCGCAACATTTTTTGTTTGTACATGATCATCCACCGGAAATACTTCTTTCTTCAAAGGATAGGTTTATTGTAGTTATGGAGAAGTAGTATATCTTCTATATATATATTCGATATAGTGCACTACAATAGTACATACATAAATGTAAATTTATGTGATTTCAATAAACAATATATCTTACTGCACTTAACATATTCTTTGATGATTTCCGTCAAAGATTTATATTCATTGAACTGATAATGATAGTCAGTTAGAATTGGACAAATATTTCGTCTAATAATTTGATTCCTAATTAGTGATTGCCTATCATTTCACTAGAAATCGAGCTTAGAACTTGTACATAATCGTTAATAATCGAGATTCAAGCACAATTAATATAATTAACAAATATTATATCTTATATAGTTGGGATAGTAAGTCAATTGAAGCTAGACCACCATGGAAAACCTGGAAGCACTGGACAACCGTTTCGTCCTATTATGGGGCTTCTCAGCAGTGCGCACCCTCGGTTAAGTGCTCTGACGCGAGACTGGTCGGTTCTGGGTTCGAATCTCGTGAGGCGGAATCGAGGATGCGCGCTGCTGAGGAGTCCCACAATAAGACGAAACGACCGTCCAGTGCTTCGAGGTTTTCCATGGTGGTCTAGCTTCAATTGACTCAGGAATTCAAACATAACATTGGTAAAATCTCCACAAAGTAAAGCTTTGCCAGATGTTAGATAGTGCAACTAAATGTAAATCATTTATAATTAATTCTCTATAGTTAGCACAATAAATAAATGATTGCAATTAAGTTGAAATGGACGATGACTTTGATTTCATTTCATTTTACAGGATGAAATTGATCTTGACGATATCATTAAATGGTCACAAGCGATTATTATATTATTTTCTATGACCAGTCGCCGTAGTTTCTATCGTGCACAAGAACTTGTTGAAGCAATTCATTCACAATCTGAATTAATGGACAGAAAGCCAAAACTATCAGGAGCACAACAATCTAAATCAAACAATTCTCAACAAATAAATACATCATCATCTACATCATTAAGTAATTCATCAGTCTCAACAGTAAATCCTAATTCTATTAATACACAACACAGTTTAACACAATCTGGTTCGTTGAGACGTTCAGCTTTATACACTATAAATACTGTCAAACCACCTAGTATAATACTTGTTGCAAATAAATCAGATTTGGAACGATTTCGGTAAGTATATAGATTGAATAGTTGAGAAACATTAATGTACTCACTACGTTCAGTAACAAATATATATTATGGTTTATTATTATTACTCAAAAAGCTTGTATCCATGGTTAAGTAGCTATAAAAATGAATTCGCTAAAAAACAGAAATTTTTGTCGAACGCTAGTTTTCAAAACACTATTTCTATGACGTAGACTAAGTTTGGTAGTAAATCTACGGCTCACAAAAACTTTCAATCATTACACCTAACTACTATATATAGTTATAAGTAGCTGAAAACAAAATCAACAAATTATTTTTGCATTGGATGTTTGAGTCTACCCATTGATGTTAAGGACTGTAATTGATCGGTCTGTTATTGCACAAGCTAGTAGCTAAATGAACTCAGTAACTAAGGGGATAACATGATGGCACTTGAAATAAATGTTACTGGGTTCGAGTCTCGGAATGAACAACTACTCTTGGACGCAGGTGCATCTAGATGAGGAGTCCTAAATAAGACGTAACCCGCATCCTGGATTCCACTGCTAACCACCATACATCTTTGCTTATTAAATCAATAATCGTTTGGAGCATTTTCTGTGGTTCCATCGTATTAAGGTTGGCTATCTATTTAATAATACTGATAATTGCGTCAGAGTACATCTCGCTTAACAGGAGGAGTTACAATGACGACTTAAATCAAAATAAGTTTTATTTTTCTAATTTTACCTGGTTATTACCTGTATAAAAGGAATATTCATGAGTAAAATTTGTAAGTCATACTAGCATGTAGCCTTGTTGAATCCTGACTATGAATGACTGTTAGTCAGTCACTTATCTTCTATAAACGAACTTATCAGGTAATTTAAACCAATAAATGTAGCATCAGGATGAAGAAAGGAAAAAAAACTAAAATGATCATCGTTACGTCAAATAAAGTAGGATCGATGTAACAGAAGTTGAATGAAAATAATAAAACTTTTTGAGTAAGATAGACCGATCAAAGATGTGTGAACAAAGCACTTTGCATGACTGTCCAGTGTTGATTTATCACTGATTTACACCTTTTCATTGATTTCGTTGCTGTGTTGTATGTTTGAATAAAATTCAATAAAACTTCACAGAAGTGCAATAATTCTTTTTTTCTATTTAATATTTGTGTAGCTTAGTACAAAAAACAGAAGCTGAAGAGTTTGCAAAATCTCATGGAATTCCATATTACGAAATAACTGTTACTGAAACCTATAAAGAAGTCCAAACTATTTTTCATGCAGCAGCTCGTCTCTGTCTTCAATCAAAAGGTTTAAAACCACGTCAAATGAATGGACAGGCTACATCAAGCGGTAAAGGTATTCTTCCTGGTGGAAATCCTCCCAGTGTATTAACAAGTTTAGCAGTATCACCAAGTCTGTTATTACAAAAAAAATCAACATCTGTATCACCTAATCTCGAAGTAATTACAAGTACAGAATCTGAGTTGAATACAACAACAACAACAGGTGGGCCTGCTTCAATTCTTTCCAATCTTAAATTAAGAGCAACCAGTCCTACTTTAGCAACAAGTGGGATAAAAGCACCAAACTCTAATAGATTCATTGGATCACAATCTATTCTGACTTCAAAACTACCCCCAACACCACCCAACCAATCAGTAACTCAACTTTCTTCATCTCAACAACAGCAACAACAACAACAACAAACTAATTCAAAACCTGTAACAACTCAATCTACATCATTAACACAAACATCAACTACATTATCTCGTAAACATCAAAGTGTAAGTAATAGTCCATCATCAACAGAACAACAAACATCATCTTTTATTATACCAGTTAATATGAATCAAACAATAACAACATCACAATTACAATTGAATAAAAAACCACCTTCTATCACAATTCCTCAACCAAAAAAATCCGGTTTAAACTTTAAATTTTTCTCGAAAAAGAAATAGTTTATTTTAAACATGAATTTATATTTAATCCATATCATATTTATTCAGTACTTATGCTCTTTTTCTATGATGGAGGTTTGTTCTCTGAACTGAATGGTTTAGTTGTGGAGCTTTCATCGTCTGTTCTGAACGACATCATCAGTACAAACTTTGGGTAGAATCAAATATGGAGAAATTTGAACACTTCACTTCACTTCAACCCAAAGTTTGTGCTGATGATGTCGTTCAAAAGGGCCGATGCAAGCTCCACGACTAAACTATCCAGCTCAGAGAACAGAACTTCATCAAAATCATCCATTTGAGCTATAAATCTTCTTCACCATCTTAAGTACTTATATTCATTTATAATTTCGTTGTAATTTCTAATGAGTTACTATAACTATACATACTTACTATTGTTATTTAATATATATAATAGTATTGTTAAGTAGGTAAACAGGACATTGTATGGATTCATCATTCTAATTATTACTTCATTGAGTATTATTATTTTGTAAATTCTAATTGTCATTTAAAATGATTTTAAATTGTACAGACAAAATTCTATATCTTTATTACACTATTAATAATAATAATACTATTATTATCATATATATACAAATGCTTTTGTACATTAGTAATGATATGCAAAGATCTGTAGTTGGCGTCGAGTTGCGATCGACTGTGGTAGTCTATATTCGATATTATCCTTAAACTTAGTATATTGTTCGTCCTCATAACCGTTACTCGATAACGCCCCAATGGTGTGTAAGTCAGAAGGCGAATATGAAGGGTTGATTAGGTTTATTATTGAACCACACACAGATATCTAAAAATTACAGGCACGTTAAGCCAGCATGAAGGAGAAGTGCCGTGAAGCAGGCGAGTGAGTGAGAGATCAATTGATCAAGTCAGCGAGTAAGCGAGTATCGTACAGTGAACAGGATTAAGATATACATCGTGAAATATATACATAGTGAAATGAATAAATTATCGAATCAGTTAAGTGATTAATAGTAAGGCTAGCGGAATGAATACATGCTTAGGCAGTAAGCAGTGCTCAAGTGTACATAATAAAGGTACAATAGTATAGATAGGTTGTTGTTGTTGTTATGTGAATGACTGTTCGTTAAATAAGTTAAGAAAAGGGCTTAGCCAAATTAGATGTAAACAAACTCAATTGTATGTGAGCTGCTATACGACTATGATTACCACTACAGGAAGATTACGTGTCAGATATTGGGCTAGATTCATCCATATGCCATAAAACAGAAGGCAGTTGACGATTGAAATAAGAGATATTTGTTGACGATCTCGCAGTATCGAAAGAATACCAAAATCGTGCCAAAGTTTACGAGCCAAACTACCGAGTGTACTCGAGTTCATGCAACGTTACAGGCAACGGAAGAAATTGTGTGTTTTGTACACTCAAACGAACAGGTACAGTGAAACAATCACTGGTACAATTGGTTATAGTAATAGTTGTTTCAATCATACCAATTGCGTTCTCATCACAGAAGTAGGTCGCTACAGATCGTTATGAATGTTAATTAATTTTCCGAATTTTTGAGGTTTATATTATGTAAAGAAAATGTGGACAAAGTTCAATAATCATATAGTATGGGGTTGGTATAAACAAGAGATTATGAATGAGATATTATATTATAATTCATAACATCTGTGTTGTATACACTGATCATCTTTGATTGGATTAGGAATCCGTTACTTCCAGTTTCATGTCTTATAATGAAACCTTTAGATCATTGTAAATCAAAATAACATATTTATAATGTCCGAATGAGTAGAAAAATTAAATTTTCTGACGTTTCGTGACTCAGTATAAGCCACTTCTTCAGAGAATTAATAACCAAATCAAAATAGTACGAAGGAGTAAAACAAGAATATTGGGTGTGATCAATCAAGAAACAGATCTGTACAAGTCAATGTCATATAATTCCGGTCAGGGTGATTTATAAGTGACATATATGTGAATTTGTGTTTGTGTATGTATGTATGGTCAGGGATGAAAAAATGTAGCCTTTGTGGTGAGAAAGGATAAAGTTTAATTTGTATGTACGATAATAGTGTGAAATATGAATGATATCAGACATGGTAGCTTGGATAGATAGTCCAAGTCGGATGTATAGTTAGGCCTTCTTTTCTATTGAGAGCAATTGGATTAAGCTTTATTTGGAACGCTTCAGCTACTCTCTTTCCTCTGTAATTCGAAAAGCTGTTTTGTAATATTTCGATGTTTTTGATATCGATTTGGTGGTTGTTGAAAACGATGTGAACTGCTATTGGCACTTTAATTTGAACTCTATCTAGTTCTACGAGATTATTAGGGGGTTTCTTTGTGTACCTAAGATGTTCTATGGCTCGAGTCAAGATTTTTCTAGAGGACTCTAAAATGTAGAAGCCATCAAAATCGACACATCCTAATTTGTAGACACAGTTCTGTGTTGACATGAAAGGGAGTTTTTCTTTTAAGCGAACTAAAGTAACTCAAAGTGTATTCGTTTTTTTCTAATACACTTTATTTCTGTGTTGTTTTAAGATTCTTTGGAATTGTTCTGTTGTACCATGGTGGTATGGCAAAACTGTAGTACCAATCCATAGTATTTCATTTGAATTATTATTTTGCACTGAAACATCTCGTTTTATTACACTTCTAATAATCTTCATAGGAAAATTATTAAGTTGTAAGATGTTAATTACATGCTTTCGTACATTTTTTATTTATCCTCTTCAGATGTGATAATCTTGTTAGCTCTTCTAAAAAGATTATGGGCTAGAGAGATCTTTATTGATAAAATTCTACCCGATGCCCAATTTATTTGAATTTATTAAGTCAAACCATGGTAACGATACCTACTTTAGATCATTAGCTCAAAATCCAGTTGTCCGTATCGTTATCTTGGATTAATTTGTAGTACAGCGAGAAGATTATTTAGTGTCACTCTTGATGACTATCTATTTCCTCATATGAGTGTACTTCATACGTTCATCTAGTAAAATTAAAGGAAACATTTTAAGGAAGAAAAGTTTTTCCAATGGTATATTTTATCAAAGCTATAATATTGGCAATTATACTATTTGCGTAGATAGAATAGTCTATTAAAAGAAAACAGAATAAGATTAAATTCACTTGGTATTGTTTGTTTGAATCTTCCCATTAATGTTTAGGAGTGCAATTGATCAGTCTCTTGTTGATATATGTGCATACTATGCATATTGCCTAGATATAGTTTGGTTTAGACCATCGTCAGACAGGTTAGTTTTATTCTACTAATGAGTACATCAGTGAAGTACAATCTGGCCGTTACTATGGTAATCCTGTTTAGTACGAGGGGAAGCGCAGGTTCAGATAATTGGTATATTTGCCTGGTCGAAAGGCCAATGGTGAGAAGCTACCATAAGAGACTGAACAATTTCAGTCTTAAACATTGATGAGAAGATTCAAACAAACAATACCAAGTGAATTTATACTTCACCTAATTGCACAAACAAGTGATTATCAGGACTCAATAGCTAAATGGACAACGTCATGGCGTTTGGAGCGAACGGTACTGGATTCGAGTCCGAGAGTGAAGATCAACTCTGAGATGCAGGTATATCCAGTTGACGAGGCCCCAATATAACGAAACGCCTGTCCTGGATTCCACTGCTAGCCACTATCCATCTT
Organism: Schistosoma mansoni; assembly: GCF_000237925.1. NCBI lineage: Eukaryota > Metazoa > Platyhelminthes > Trematoda > Strigeidida > Schistosomatidae > Schistosoma > Schistosoma mansoni. The sequence goes on from NW_017386048.1 coordinate 246,337, forward strand.
CGCTCAGAATAAGATTACTTCATAATGTGTTCTCTTTTAGTAAGTAATTATATAAGCCTAATATTGATCAGAAGGGTTTTTAGTGGAGATTTTAGTAATTTTATGTAGTTGATGCCGACTCAGTGGTCAAATTGTTAGGCGCTCGCGCGCGATACTGGTAGGTCCCGGGTTCGAATCTCACGAGGCAGGATCGTGGATGCGCACCGTTGAGGAGTCCCACAATAGAACGAAACGGCCGTCCAGTTCTTCCAGATTTTCCATGGTGATCTAGTTTCAATTGACTCATGATTTCAACTATATACTTAATAATGATTAATGACATATTGAATAAACCAATATATTTTATTCTTATAAAAATGAGTTTTCTTTTCTTTTAACCAATGATGTAAATTATAAAATTCTATTTAAACTTTATCATAACAATCTATAATAGATGTACATGAAAATATCAAAAGTTGTTCTTGTTTTTGCTTCGTCTTCTTCTTATTATTATTCTTCGTCTTCATCATCATCATCATCATCATCACCATCGTCATCGTCATCATCATCTGCTTCTTCTTCTTCTTCTTCTTCTTCTTCATAAGGTAACAATAACAATAAACGAATGAGAAACTACAGTACACAAAAAAAGTTTCTTCTTTGATTTTTCATTTCCATCTCAATACATTTTTGGAATATTCAGTTTGATCAAAATTAAATTTTTCTTTTTTCTTTCTTTTTTTTCTTCTTTTTTTTTCTTTTTTATTTGACACAATATTAAATGATAAAAGGATATTTTAAACAAATAATCATTATAGTTGGCATATATTTGATATAAGAGGGGAATACACATTTTAATTATTATTATTATTATTATATAAGAAGGATGATTGAACAACGTAATCATAATAATGAAACTCATAGAGTAAGTTATTAATCATTAGATTATGTATTTATTCTATTTTTATATAATGAAATGATAATTTTATACGTTGCATTACTGGTTGCCATAGTAACATTTTGAAATTGAAATCTTCTTTTGATATTGATGGGTTTCAATCATGATGTAATATGAATAGTTGAATTTTATAGTTAAAAACATGAGTCAATTGAAACTACATCACCATAGAAAACCTGGAAGCATTGGATGGCCGTTTTGTGCTCTTGTGGGACTTTTCAACGGTTGTTCGATTTCATAGATTGCTCGAAGTTAGACATTAATACCATTGGATGCCGACTCAGTGGTCTAGTGGTTAAGTGCTCATGAGCGAGACCGATAGGTTCTGGGTTCGAATCTCATGAGGTGGGGTCGTGGTTATGCACTACTGAGGAGTCACACAATAGGACGAAACAACCATCCAGTGCTTCCAGGTTTTTCATGGTGATCCAGTTTTGATTGACTCATGATTTAAACTATAAAATTACTGAAATCTTTACAAAAAACCCCTTCTGATAATATTTGAATTCATTTTTTTCTTGTTTTGTTTTGTTTGAAGTTGATTCGGTAATTTGAATATTGTTTCATATGTTCTTGATGAAAGGAGTGTTGATTTGTCTGATCATTTTATATGCTCTAAATTCTATACACATATGTATTAATTTTATGGTATCTAATGTTTAACAGGTATAATTTTGCGTTGAGCGTACACTTAATAAATCCGTTTAATAGTGGAGAAAATTCATAATTACTTTTCCCAATGATCAAAGTATTAGTTATACTGAAAGAGAAAATGTCAGGGAGATATCATTACGTAATTTATTACATAGAACATGTATACATTATCATTACTAAGGTAAACAGAATAATCAAAATGGTACTAGATACAAATCAATAGTCAATTGTTAGTAATATTATATTATTATTATATAATACTTACTTACTTACTCCTGTTACTCCCAATGGAGCATAGGCCGCCGACAAGCATTCTCCAACCCGCCTGTAGCTCCTCCGGGGGCCACTGCCGGTCCCAAGCCTGGGTAAAGGAGGAGGGTTGGGCATGGGGTTAGCGACTCCATCCCGTAGAAAACCAACTTGCTAAACAACGCTAACCAGAAAGAAAATTATTATTATATGATAACGGTGATAATAATTATGATTATAGTTATGGTTCAAGATGGTTTAAAATTCTTGACGACTATTAAGTACATGAATGAAAGAATTAACAGTGAATTAAATGACTTTATTGATAATGACAGAAGTAATAAAGTTGCCAATCGTATGTAAAGCTTGACTAAACTGATGTTTAATTGAATGTACGAACCAATCTAAGTAAAACAATCACTGAAGTTATGGAAAGACATAATAGCTATATCAATACACATACTATTGATTAAGAAGAACGTTTGTAAATGTCATTAGGTAACAAAAGATTTCGAAAAAAATGTGTCAGTGAGTAATATTAGAACGATCAGTAAAAAACATGTCTGGTATACTAAAATCTCTTCATGTCTAAGTCATTTCAGGCTAAATTGACGATTGATTGTTACTTCTGTTTACTCTTTTTTTATTGTATGAAATGTTGTAAAGGGATTTGTCATATCGATTGTATCAGAAGGGGTTTTGTGGAGATCTTAGTAAGTTTATAGTTGAATTGATGAGTCAATCGAAACAAGATCATCATGGAAAACTTGGAAGCACTGGACTGTCGTTTCGTCCTGTTGTGTGACTCCTCAGTAGTGCATAACCACGATCCCGCCTCGTGAGACTCGAACCCAGGACCTATCAGTCTCGCACACGAGCGCTTAACCTTTAGACCAGTGAACCAGCATCTAACGGTGTTAGTGTCTAACTTCAACCAATTCACGAAATTGCACGACCGTCCATAGTCGTGTAGCTTCATTTGAATCATGAATTCAACTATAAAGATATCAATTGTATCAATGGTATATTTACAAACAATAACGTTGAACGACTGAAAGTTATTTATTATCCAATTGAATATTGTCAAAAATGGTCTTTGAATTTCTTACTTTCTTATATTTTCAAAAAATAAAGTAGTTTAGGGGCTACAAAAATAGTAGTTCCTACATTTGATGTTAAGATCACTTATCTGAAGTTTCGTTAAAGTAGAAATGGTTCTAAAATTCTGTTAGGAAATGACTAACTTTCAAAGGATCTTCAAATATTCAATAAAGAAAAACATTAACTTGTATATGTCGATATAGATTGTAGATTTATTTCTTTATCTAGTTAATAATTAATTATAATGCATCTTCCTAACATATTCTGATGAACATAAATGTTAGTGTGGAAACTCTATAGAAGAATTTAAATTTGGGAGATTCGCGGAGATTGTGGTATTTTGAAAGTTTGATTCAAGAGTCTATCTAAGCTAGACTATCACTGAAAAGCTGGGAGTACTGGATGACCTTTTCGTCTTCGTATATGACTTCTCAGTAGTATACATCCACGATTCCACATGTGGGACTCGAACCCAGTCCAGTCTCGCGCGTGAACACCTAACCTCTAGTCCACTGAGCTGACTGGCATCCAATGATGTTAATGTCTAACCTCGATCGACCCATGATCTTGCGATCTGTGATAGAAGGTCTTGGGTTCGAGTTTCACGTGTAGTATCATGGGTTCGCACTATTGAGAAGTCCTATACTAGGACGAATCGACCGTCTAGTGTTTCCAGGTTTTCAATGGCGGTCCAGCTTAGATTGACTCATGAATTCAGCTTTGATAAGTATTTAAGTTAAAATAAGGATACATTTTTCATTTTGGATGAATAGTGAATTTTTCTATTGATCAAGCACATGCCTAATAGATTAGGTATTTATTACAAATCATCGATAAAAACACCAGCCGTTTATTGATTTTTCATTCGAAAATACCTTATTGTAACTTTAACCACAGAGATTTATGCTCGTTAGATGTATTTAAGATTGAAATAATTAAAGTCATAATCACAGTGGGTGTGCTATGTATTATTACCCTGTTGTAACCGAATATAATTTCACATGAATCTACTCTCTGTGGATAAGTACAGAAACATTTGTCAGAAGTTATTGGATATAACGTAATGGTTTGTCAATAAATTATGAGTAGGGTAATTGTGAATGCTGAGTAATACTCATGATTAGTCTGAAGGGGTTTTTATGAAGATCTATTCAATTTGTAAGTTGCATTAGAATATGGTCGCACAATATCATGAATCGTTTAGAATTAGATATGTTCTGTTATATCGAGCCCATGAGTGCCCTGTTTATATGTGAACGTGATAAGACCGCCAATAAGAGAGCAGTGAATTTATCGATCAGAGCAATGGTACACAAAAGCCATATGAGTTGTCTTAAGTACTTATCATTCCTGCTTTGTGCCTATCCCAGCCAGTTAAGTCCAGAATACCAATAACAGCCTCTGCAATATGAATCATTATTCTCAAACATACTGGGTTTATATACCAATCAAACTGACCACATCGTACCATAAATTAGAAAATAACATGTGTACAAGATTTGACCAAATGTGGATGTGAATAGGAGAAACAGAAATTAATAGACTGGGGATAACTAAAGAATAGTAAATCGTATAATAATAGTCTATAGGTCAAAATAAAGCTCATAATAAAAGGGACACGAATATGAATAGTTTAGTTGCTTAACAACTGTACAATAGAAAATATACATATCATATTGACCCATAGATAGTTCTCAAAGTTACTACTCATAAATCTCCACGGGATATAACATGTTCATTACTAGTGAGTTGTTTAAAGGTCTAAATGTTAAGTGTTCAAACCCAAAACTAAGGGTTACGAGTCTGACTTACTGTGGTTAGACCATTGATGCCCACTACTGGGCAGTCCCATATTTAGAAGACACAGCTATCCAGTACTTCCTGGTTTTCAATAATGATCTAGTTAAGACCAATTCATGAAATAAACTATGAAAATTCTACGTTCCTCTTAAAACCTTTTAACAGATATTATTCTTTTTACAGAGTCTATAAAAGTCACTTTAATTCAAGATTCTATGTAGAATATTTGACGTTTTACATGTTTACATAGATCTGTAACTAGTTCCTTTTTAGATCAAAGTCAATAGTTTGGAAACTATCATTAGTTTACAACTACTAACTAGAATAAGTACTTTTACCTAAGAATATTTTGATGAAGTTTTGTTTTCTGAGCTGGATGGTTTAGTCGTGGAGCTTTCATCGTTCTTCTGAACGTCATCATCAGCATAAACTTTGGGTAGAAGTGAAGTGTTTGAATTTCTCTACATTTGATTCACAGCTTGTCCTGTATACCTCGATGTTGATTGGTTCTTGTTGACCTTAAATCTGTCATTGTTTATTTCTTTGTTTTGGTTGTATCTCCCATTGGAAGATGATATTATTCAGAAGAAGGATGAAAGCTCCACAACCGAACCATCCAGCTCAGAGAACAAAACCTCATCAAAATCATCCACCTGCACTACAAATCTTCTCCAATATCCCTATGAACATGGTCAACTAAGCAACCAAGTTTGAATTTTAAAAGTAACTAATATTAACAGAGATTGACAATATGATTAAACCGACTATATTGAAATGTGTACACTACTTAAGAAACCATTGTAGATATATATCAAGATCTTAGCTAATATGATCTGATTTGTTGATCAGAGTTTTCCAATTCATTATATTCACTGTTGATCAAGTGATATAGTATCATGTTGATTTAATTAATAGTCTTTATTTTATGCTGTTATCTATTTTTATAGGTATGTAATTTATAATTCTGACTGATAGACAATACCTGATTCTTTGATCTATATAGTTTTTTTAAATCGGCCCCCAGAAATTCTCTGAGATAAAAATAATCCCTCAACAAACGAACTACGTGCATTAACTATACACTCTTGTATTAGATTATTCAACCAATTTATTTAATATCAAGTTATCTGATTTAATTTGAAAGGTTTCAATAAGTCAGTCAAACTGTAGTTCAGAAAGATGTCCTTCAGTGAAAATTTGCCTAGTATCACTTTCATTTTCAAATATATGTAATGTTTGTATGCATTTATACTGACTTGTAATGGTTTAATTGAAAGGAAGATCTCTTTTAATTCTGTCGTTTATTATGGATTTTACTCACTTTCAATAAAATTCTACCGGGAACTTTGAACGGCTAATGGAGATATAAGCATAAGAGTTTTGTTCAGTTTTCAATAAAGCATCTGATTTTAGAGTTCATAGAGAAAGATAAATTATAAAGTAGATGTGAATTATAAATATAATCTCCTCCTAAAATGATGATATGTACGCCACACTAAGTGATCATAGAGACAGTATTTTAGTGCGAAAAGACAATACCAGTACCATATAAATTTTTAAATCCCATTATAAGATGGATGTTACTCTTATTTGGTTGTAAATAAAAAAAATTGTTCTAATTATCTAGTTTGGCATCACCTTGAACGTTGATAGGTTGTATTCATATTTATTTCAAGTAAAAGAAATATTACAATATTTGTAAAGATATATGGTAGCTAGAAGTGGAATCCAGGACGAGCATTTCGTCCTATTTAAGACTTGTCAGCTGGATGTATCTGAACCCCAGCTGACGAGTTACAAATAGGATGAAACGCGCGTCCTGGATTCCACTGATAGCCACTATCCATCTTTGCTTATAACGCTTGTGGCTTTAGGCAATATCGAGGCAGTCCGTCCAGGATGCACATATGCCAACATGAGTCTGATCGATCGCAATCCTAAACAACAATGGGAAGGTACAAGCAAACAATACCATTTGAATATTTGTAAAGGTTTTAACTTTCGTGTTGTTGATATTCATGATAGTATTTGATCAATCATTGTTGACATCTGAGCTTCTTGAGTTTATCACTCTTTATTATATGTGGTTCATTACAGAGATCCATTCAGGGCATTTATATATCGATAGAGACTGATCGAATACATTTATGAATGCCAACAGGAAGAAAATAAAAACCTTTATGGATAACAATAAAAATCATACCAGTTGAACAAGATCTGTAACAATAATGACCTAATAGCCTAAGAGATAATACATCGGTGTTAAAAGTGATAGTTACTGGGTTACAATATCACTGTGGAAAAATAACACTCTATAGGGGAGATACACACATCCAACTGACAAATCTCACAATATAAAACAAAATACACTTAACGAATTTCAGTATTAACCATCAGTCAATAAAACCTGATGAGCATATAGTTGTAAATGACTATTGTTTTATCATATAGTAATATGGTTATGAATGACTTCCTTTGTCAATTAATCAGTAGTAATTAAAGCAAAACAACAACAACAATAAATTAGTTCGTAAAGAAAACTGAATGTCACTTTTTTTGTTTTATTGATGAATCATGTGAATAGGTGTTAACATTAACGTTTATTTCCATGTGATCTCTTTAAGCTTCCTTTTGATTCTTTTCTACATGTTTAAATATAAATATATCTATACACAGCATGTTTAACTTCATTCTATATAGAAACAGTATACAGTGTAAATATTATTTAAGATACGAATCATAAAATGAGGATTATTAATGAGTTCTCTTTACTGAGTCATTAGTTACTCTTAAATTTTGAGTTATCATTTATTATTATTATTATTACTCAGTTAGTTTGGTTTAGGTAATAAATAATAATTACTATTATAAGCAAAGATGGTTAGTAACTAGGCAGTGGAATCCAAGACGCGCATCACTTCGTCCTATTTGGGACTCGTTAACTGGATGTATTTGCATTCCAGAGTTGATGTTCACTCTGGAACTCGAACCCAGTACCTTTCACTTCAAACGCCATTACGTTTTCCACTCAGTTACTGAGTCCTGATAGACACTTGCTTGTGCAATGAGATGAAGTTTGAATTCACTTGGTATTGTTTGTTTAAATCTTCCCATTCATGTTTAGGACTGACGAGTCCCGAATAGGACGAAATGCGTGTCTTGGATTCCACTGATAGCCACTATCCATCTTTGCTTATAATGCTTGTGAATTAAGGCTATATCGAGGCAATACGCACATATGCCAATAAGAGACTAATCAGTTGCAGTCCTAAACATCGATGGGAAGATTCAAACAAGCAATACCATGTGAATTTAAATAATTACTATTGTTAAAGTTATTAGTACAATTAGAAGTTATCAAGTTTATGATAATGAATTTAATAAATAAGTTGACTTTCTGACCAGATACACCTAGAACACTAACTGATCTTTAGTTAGTCGGTGAGTAAGTGAATCTTGATCGATTAAAGTGGTTGGGATAAACTCAGTTACAATTCAGTCACTCAATTAACTATGAATAATGTTATGACAGCAGGTTTAAAGGAAGTTAGAGGTAGCTAAATCAAAATTCAGCATTAGTTCATGAAATCATTGACTGGTTTAATGTTAATTTTAAGAAAGGGAATACTAACTAGTTGTCATTCGCTCGATTATTATGATCAATGGTTTTGACTGTTGGATACTGTGGCTTATAGTCGGTCACTGTGAGAAGAATGAGTTCACTCTTAACTGTTAAAAATATAATACTTTTCGTTCCGTAAACTTACCCTTTCTTTCTCAAATCATATTATATATACAGATTCTTTTTTGCTTCTACTGATATATTTACAGCTTCTACTGTTTTGGTATTTATTTTCATAATTTCTGTGAAATTGTATAGTGTGACAACTTAGAACGAAGCATAAATGTACCAAGTTCTAGGTTCCTTATGACTTACTGCCTGAGGTAACCATATATATATATATATATATATATATATATAAATCATATGAACGCACATGGTCTATACTGAAAGTAAGGAATCCAAAAGGTCTTAAGGTACCAACATGAAACACTCACTCATCAGACTACAGTTTATAGTTTCCAACGTGGGGACCTAACTCAGGAACCTCAACTGGAGTCGTGGAAGTTTAAAGCCATTTAAAGCCGTCTAGTGCTTCCTGGCTTTGAAAGTTCATCTGAACAAACCAAGTTTGTGATGTGAACTAAAGATCAACGATCTCCACAGACTCCATATATAGACAAATCATAACTTAAGCAGTTATCATTGTTAACAATGCTACTTTAGAAATGAAATGAAAGAAACTATGAATGGCTTTTAATTATGTAGTTATGGCCCGAAGTTATTGTAACTGTCATTAATGTTTACTCCAAATGCCTTTTCTCAGTTGATTTTGAATTTTATGTATGAAACCTCTTGTATACCAATGTAAGCTGAATTGACAAAACAAATAGTTTATGCTCCAAATGTTTCAAACTGTGGAGCATATCATCTGTTGATAACGAATAAAATTCAGTCCACACTAAATGCCTAAAGCATTCATTGAAGCTTTTTTCAGTTTGTAAGTCAGAGGACAATGATTGTGTTTTATAAAAATATTTAAGTCAACTAATTCGTGTGATAATGTTGAGCATTAAGTTGAATAGAATGAGTTTTATTTCTAATGTTACTTTCAAGGGTTTCAACATAAAGTCCTACGTCGGCCTGAAACGACGTCAAATTATCTCATTTCCACATGCTTTTGTGGATATCCTCAGCAGTGCGCATCCAAGACCTCGCCTTAGGACTCAGAACCTACCAGTCTCGGGCAAGAGCACTTAACCGATAGACCACTGAGCCGGCATCCGTTGGTGTTTATGTCTAACTTCAACTGCTGAGGAGTCTCACGATAAGATGAAACTGTCGTCCAGTGCTTCCAGGTTTTCTTTGGTGGTCAAGCTTCAACTGACTCATGCTTTCAGCTATGAAAATACTAAATCTCCACAAAAAACCCCTTCTGATTTTGTGGATATTGTTAAATGATATTATAAGTCACATGTAAACATAGAGACTTCGGTGCATTCTTGTTTAATACAGAAAAGTGTTAAGATAAGTTTCATATACAAACGGAATCTTAAAAATGACATAAATTTCAGTAACTGGAAGTCAGTCAGTCAATCAGCTACAACGTAAGATCAGGCACATATATCTATCGGTCCAAGTTGCCACACTTCATTAGTACAAGTTGACCATCAAATTCATAGAAGTAGTTATTTCAATGGTAGTATATAAAAGGAAGAATGAATATAACGATATAATACAGGAAGAAATAATTAGTTCGTAGAAAGAAATTTATAAAGTAATTTTTCTCTCATGGTTTAAGGGAAGACAAAGAATGTATACATCTACGCCATTGTAATCTACTCTGAGCTATGTCGCCCATAGTCAGTAACTGGAAACAGAAAACAAGTATTTTAAAAGTCTTACATGATGGACTTACTGATGTAAAACCACGAATCACAACAATTTTCTCAATTTAATACACTGGAATATAGATGGTGGAGAACAAACACTTCACTTCTACCTGATGTTTGTGCTGATGATGTCGTTCAGAAGGAAGATGAAAGCTCCACAACCAAACCATTCAGCTCAGAGAACAAAACTCCATCAAAAACACTGGAATATGATTTTAAACTTAATATTTATGACAGCCTAATTGGCTACAATAATGTATTAAACAGTGTTAAAATAACTAATACTCAACCGTTTGTTGTATTTCCACGTAAATCTACATAGATTTCAATGTGTCTGTCTATTGGTTGACTGTAATCAAGTGATATTTTACTATAAAATCGCTCTCCTGATCACTACATTTAATTTCGTGGACTTTCTAGTTAAACAAATAGATCATTATCAGTAGGGGTTTTTGTGGAGATTTAGTATTTTCATAGTTGAAAGCGTGAGTCAATTGAAGCTAGACCACCAGGGAAAACCTGGAAGCAATGGACGGCGCACTGCTGAGGAGTACCACAGTAGGACGAAACGGCCGTCCAGTGCTCCCAGGCTTTCCCTGGTGTTCTAGCTTCAATTGTCTCACGCTTTCAACTATGAAAATCGATCATTGACTAAGTTATTTTCAGACGTCACTGTGATACTGTTGTAATCGCGTCGACTTATATAATTGTGCAACAAGAATGTCATCACGATGTCAAATAACCTAATTTAAGAATACAAAGGCTGGTATCAAATGGAGGTTTTCATTCATGACTTCTTTAGCCAAAATACATTTCGCCCATACTTCGTCATTGACCAATATCTATCACACATATGGAAAATACACAGTACTAAAAGTCCGAGCTGCATGCCATACTAAACGGAGTTGTCAAAAAATTATTACAGAGATTACTATCCTGAAGAAACGTCACAGTGAAGTAAAATCAATATAATACTGAACATACTATCACACTGAAAACAGAACAAATAATACACTGAGCAGTCATTACACCAAGTAAACAATATGGCCTCGCCTTTTTACTTCATTCTAACGGATATCATATAGATGAGAGATCCTATATGAAACTTTTGATTTATCGGTCTTTTTAATATCATAATTTATTCATAAAGATACCAGTACTGCTCAAGTTACTTCTGCGCAATAAAATAATAATACAGAATCGGTTATTAGACATGTTGAGTAACCGTTGTCTCTCGTTTCAAGATGAAAGACACTCCTTTCTTATATGATTAAGCCGAGATGAAGACGAAGGATGATTGTAGAAGAATGAAGAAGATTCAGGGAAATATTTTCTTCTTGAAGATAACATTTTTTGAAGCTTTACAATCTCATTGATAGGTAGTTTTTACATGTAGTAATCTGTAGTAAACTCCTGGTGGAAGAGTTGATTTGGTCATGTGATTTAAGAATGATTACCTTTTAATGATATATTATTAATTAGGCATTTTGAAGTGAAATGAATTGTTAGATATTACTTACGATTGATCCATCATTAGTGATGAGATATTTTTGATCAAATCATCATCTTTATATAGGAATAATATATATTTGTAAAATCTCATCGAATGAATTTGAAGTAAATCCAACGTTTTGCCTGGCAATCTGGTCCAAGCTTTTTCAAGGAAGTATACTCAAACATCCTACTTAATGTCTTACATAAACTCGGTGCCTAAATACTTTGAAACTATTCGCTCTCATTTAAACGAAAGTTCTTATATGATCATCATCTTTGTTTCTGAGACACATTATCTATCTTTCTACCATTTAATGTTTGAGGCTAATGAGATAAAGTAACTTGAGTATGTTTCTAAAATGAGTATTATTGTTTTCAAAAAATCTGTTCCTCAAATGACTATCTTTTCTGGATGTACTTAAATAAAGAATGAGCTACGAATATAAGTTAGTAAGGAAACATTGCAGATGGGAAAGTTAAACTACAATGACAAGTAACTAGTATTATAGTAGATGGAAACTCTAGTGATTTATGTAAATACAATTAGTTACTTGAGCTGATAGGGATTCGTTGTTTGCTTAATGATATATACAATGCAAAATCCTGGTGAAAGGTTATCGATAGATGGAACACATGACCAATTAATATTGTCTAATTAATTATGAAGAAATTTCACTTAACATTCAAACGGATGTTAGATATTAGTTTGATAGGTCACATACTTACTTACTTACTTACGCCTGTTACTCCCAATGGAGTATAGGCCGCCAACCCACTCATTCTGTCATGGGCCTTCCTTTCTAGTTCTATCCAACTTTCGTTCATTCTTCTCATGTCTGTCTCCATTTCTCAGTGTCATGTGTTTTTTGGTCTTCCTCTTTTCCTTTGGCCTTCAGGACTCCATGTGAGGGCTTGTCTTGTGACGCAATTGGGTGATTCCCTTAATGTGTCTTTGATAAGTTACATAAGATCATGAAATAAATATATGATTTCATACATCCTGATTCCTCGGTAGATTTTAATGAAGAAAGGACAATAAGACTTGCACAATAAAATAAATTGGATCGATAGGTGGTTAGATGTAGTTCACAGGATACCCTGGAAGCAGGTTTCATGCTATTTGTTACTTGTCAGCAAGGCGCGCCTATTATCTAAGAGGAATCAATACTCCGTGGATGATTCGATCCCGTGTTATCCAGCTTTCCACTCTGGGATGTTATCATTTACATATTTATAATCAACTCAGTAGTGAATAGTGTTAGGTTTGTCCAGGTTTTTTCTGTCTACTACTAATACATGTTCAAAGTAAGGTTATGTAAATAAGGGGCTTATGTCATAAGTAATAACTAACGGATAAAATGAGAAACAATTTTCTAACAAATTGGTGATTATATAGACATCAAATAAGTGGCTTATTTATATAATCACTCAGTTGTTAAAAACTCTACCTTAGATTCTATCTCTTAATTATAATTTATAAAGACACTTTTTCTATAAACGACTTTATTATCATCAAAAGGGGATTTTGTGGAAATTTCAGTAATTTTATAGTTGAATTCATGAGTCAATTAATGCTAGACCACCATGAAAAACCTGGAAGCACTGGACGGTGGTTTCGTCCTATTGTGTGATTCCTTAGCAGTGCGCATCCACGAACCCACACTTTATGATCAACAAAGTACTTTGTTAAATACATCTTATCGTCTTCCTGCTTCTCATCATTTTTTGTATTATTTCGAACTGGACCTCGTTGAAATTAGTATGTGAAACTTGGTGTATAATACTACTACTAATTGCAACTTTAGGTCATTTACTACTAATGAGAAGTTTCGAAATATAATTAATTCATTTAATTCTCCAAATGTTGTTGTTCTTCCTTTATTTAATATACAACTGTCAGGTTTGTCTATTGACCTCCATTTCATGAAAGGTTGTATTAGCTTTACACATTAATGTGATTAACCTCTTTGAATTGCTGGATTTATCTTCACCCAAGTTTATTTAATTGCAATTTAACGCCATACTTAAAGACAGTAAACACTGTAAAGTCTTGAAACATTGTGGTTTCTTCTTACCATAATGCAGATTTTGTATGAAAATCAGTTTTTCAGTTCTTTTTTCCTCGTTCCTTACTTGTATTCGCTGATGTGTAGCTGGGATCTTGTGAAGATTTAATAAGCCAACTTTATGTAGTAAATTAATAGACTCATTACATGAATAGTTTTCTTTTTTTTTGCTTGTAAAGCTAGACTGGATCTTGTTTCGAAGTATTTTATTGTATAAGTGATAGAGAAATTGGTATAATCGAATGCCTTTCTACTCATCAGTTTATGAAATTACGAGCGTGGAGATAGACTAAAATGTGCGACAACTAGATTTGGTTGCAAACAATAATTATCCCGTATAACCTCATAAGATTGATCGACTGCAGTACCTTAGTTATGATGACTGTCAACAACGTTATAAGAACGTCGCAATACGGATGATTAGGGTATATTGTATTTGAACCACGCTAAGCAGTAGATCGAACGAGTAAGAAAGAAAGTTAATCGTTTTGGGATGTATGGATTGATTTGGTAAACAACCTTTGTGTGATTTGCTGAGTTGTTTTAAGTAGTTCGAATGCTTAATGAATAAGATAGATAATTCGGTACACAAACAATTACACACGTAGAAAAATTGTACACGAATAATCAGTCATCTGAATACTTAAAAAATAATTAACAAGATAGTATGGTCTTATGAGTGTTCGACCACCTATCAATTCATACAAAGCTTGTAAAAACGTGTAGTACAAAACTACGATATGATCGTAGGTTTGTATACTTCTATGCTCTTTGTGATCTTAGTGAATGTACTGAGTATGTTACCAAAGGCAATTACTTGTTGCCACCTCTGAACCACTCAAGAGTCCACTATAGAAGAACTTACTTAGTACTACGCTTAATTCAGTATCTAAAATATCCATATATCTTTGCCAAGAATAAAATACAAACAAAACATAGTGCTCTAATCTTAAAATATATAGACTTTGTCTGGGCTGAAGTTTGCTTTGGTCCTGGGGACTTACGCACATGTTGGATATGCAGGTTATATTAACGACTGAAGAATACTCTTAACAAAATATAAAATTACATAAGACCTAAAAGATCAACTATGACACTTGCTAATATATAAAAAATTCAAATTATAATTTGCTTAAGGAAAATCTGAGAGATAATAATTGACTTTGTAAGAAACTCATATGAATTCTGTCACCTAATAAAATTAACCGTCAATAGTAAAGTTAAACTGAGCTCCATACAGAGTTTGATTAAAAGTAAAGATACGATTCTAGGAAACAGAAACTTAGCTGAGTAAACCTTTCATCTATACTGGCATTGATAAGGAACACTAACGTTATCACTATCACTTCAAATTACTTTCTTAACTTGATTCAGTTACATTATAGCAACTCTCTTACATTCAATTTTGATTATGGTTAAATTTTGTTAAGCCCTTTTATTGACTTACTTAATATACAATGATATTAAAATAGTAACAATTCACTTATCAACCTTGACTGTTTTTACGTAAGCGTGTGTGTATTTCTTATCTTATTCATCACATACTTGTAACTTATTTTTGTTCGCCTATAAATATCGATTAACGCTTGATCAAATCGAGTTGGCTCATATGCCTTCGCCAATGCACATCGTTTCGCTTCACTTTCTTTACTTCGTCCCTCTGATTGTCTGTCCAGACCAATGAGTGTACGAAATTAAAGTATTCAAAATCCATTCTCATATTTGACTTTTTTAATCCCATTATACATTAATGCGAATTAAGTTGATAATAATATGCGGGGATAGCTGACATGTATATTTCTATAGCAATCAACATACGATCTAACTGGAGTCAAAATAACGGGTCACTAAAACATCTCAGATACGTAAAAGGTAGATATTGGGTACGGAAACCTTTTGAGCAAATCATAAGAACTTGATCAAAATTCTGTCCTCGAGTTCATTACCTACCGAATATATTGATCATTAAATTGTTTGGCATTATTGTTTTTTTTTAACAAGCCAAACTTAGGCGACAAAACCATGGATGATTAAAAACCTATTGCATCGTAGTCTGAGATTGATGAACAATAGATATCCATCATTTCCACAAATAGAATTAAACCCTCAACACTAAGGTTTTGTAATGAGCAAGGTTCTTTCTAGTCAATGGTTTAGAAACTAATGATATACATTTTCTATTTTAATCAATAGTTCTCTCACAATTTCAGCTGATTGTAAGAATTACCTTCTTTACAAGAAGACTTTTAGCGAATAAAATCAAAGACGTGGTTCAGCTTGATTCATTTGTCCGCTACTGATAAAAGGGAATATAACTAAGGCAAGAACAGAAATTAAAAGGATATAATGTGAATTCACTTTTAATTTCGTCAGTTAATTAAATCTGTATTTAAATTAAAATGTAACACAATATTAACTTGAATGACAAGGTATTTTCTGTGCTATACAAGTATGCAAATAAGCATGTGTAAAATCGCTTGAAAATGTTAACAACGATACTTGAACCAAGTACCTATCGTCTCAAATATCAAATGGATTACCCACCAAACTACTGAGTCCAAATATCCCCTAAATTCCTCAATCGGTTGATGGGTATTAGAAAGAGCTTTTAATTTCCTGCAGTTGATATTCAGGTCTTCTATGTAATATACTATTAAAATATCGGAGTTGCAAACATAGTAACAAGAGCATTAATAAGAATTATTAATATTGCTATATATATGTTATATTTTCTCAGGAGTATATATATAATTCGATTGAGATCATGAATCGACGAATGCTAGACTACCACTGAAAACCTGGAAGCACTGGAAGGTCGTTTTGTTCTAGTATGGTACTTCATAGTGGTGCGTATCAACGATTACATACACAAGATTTGAACCTAAGACCTTCGGTCTCGTGCCTGAACGCTTATTCATAAGAATGATGCATATGGCACTTGGTTGTTAATTTGTATTAGTAGTACTTTCAAGTGAGATTTTATTGATTTAAAAGTTTGTGTGATATAAATAGTTGTCACAAATGGACATATATTGATTTCAGTACTATTGAGAATTACCGGACAAAAACCTCCGAACTAAACATTATGATTTATAACATAATTTCATTTAGTATTGTTTGTTTGAATCTTCCAATCAATGTGTTAGGACTGCAACTGGTCAGTCTCTAATTGGCATATGTGCATACTGTGCGTATTGTCTCGATATAGCCTTAATTCATAAGCATTGTAAGCAAAGATGGATAGTCATCTTATTTTGGACTCTTCAACTGGATATACCTGCATCACAGAGTTGATTTTCACACTTGGACACGAACTCAGTACCTTTCGCTTCAAACGCCATCGCATTATCCACTTAGCTACTGAGTTCTGATAGCCACTTGCTTGTATAATGAGGTGAAGTTTAAATTCATTTAGTATTGTTTTCTGAGTGGATAACACGATGGCGTTTGAAGTGAAAGGTACTGGGTTCGAGTCCCAAAGTGAACATCAACTCTGAGATGCAGGTACATTCAGCTGAAGAGCACCAGATAGGATGAAACGCGCGTCCTGGATTCCACTGTTAGCCACTATCCATCTTTGTTTATAACATAATGTTTAATAATAATACTTTTATATAGAATGTCATTCTATAAAATTTCATTTACAACAGATGTGAATTTATTTACTACTTAATAATAGAAATCTACTACTGAATTCTAAATGAAATTGATGTTAACTTTTTTTGTTTACACCTTTTAACAGATACTTATTTATACCGACTTGGCTCAAGGTACTGAAGTAACACAAATCTATACAATATCTTCTAAAGATACTGTAAAAGATGTTATTAAACAAATATTAGCTAGAAATCATTTAAGTTTGAAAGATCCAAATTTATTTTATTTAACATATAGACGTCAAACAAATAATGAAAATATTACTACAACTACTACTAATAAGAATAATAAGCATATTAAATCTAAGCAACAAGGATTACATGGTGATTTATATGAATCAATGGAAGTGAATGCATTAACATCAGGTATTTGGTCATTAAATCAAAATTCAAAAGGTGAGTATTGTATTGATTGTTATCACTATTATGTACTTCATTATGATTGTTACTATTTAGATTTTCTATAATATTACCTAAGGATCACGAGTCAATTGAAGCTAGACCACTATGGAAAACTCGGAAGCACTGGAAGACCTTTTCGTCCTATTGTGGAACTCGTCAGCAGTACGTATCCACAATCCCGCCTTAAGAGATTTGAATCCACGACATACCGGTCTCATGAGCGAACGCTTAACCTCTACACCACTGAGCCGTCATCTAATTATTAAAATTACTAATGTATCCACAAAAACCCCTTCTGATATTAATTCTTGATAACTTTATTGTTCATATCGTAAGTGCAGATTAAAAAAGAAAAGAGTAGAACGAACTTTCTTACGTATTCAGATTTACTGGTTAGGTACACTTAAATACTAGTGGATATTATACGTCAACCACTATCATCTAAAAAATCATAATCTATACGGTAACATATGTAAGGTGATATTTAAAATAATATTTTGAATGAAAAATATCACATACATAGTTTTATGTTGATCATAGATAGAAATGTCAGCTGATAGGTTAGAGTAGCTCTGTAGTGAAGGATAACATAAGTGGGGACAATCGAATGTAACTAAATAGTAAATTACAGAATATTTTAATAAAATCTGAGAACCATACAGTGAATATTTGATTTGCAAAATGTTCACCAATTGTCTCAGACTTGATTGTTCTTTCGATTCCACACCAATCATTCTCCGTTCTCGTTCTCTTTTCTTCGATTTTATTAACCTTCTGCCTCCAGGCATTTCACTTTCTGCTGATGATACATACTACTTATATCTGTCGACATCGGTAGCACATACCACAGTTCGAAAACGTATAATTTAGTTAGTTACTTTAAATATATAGACAGTTTGTTCATTAAAAAGGAAATTAACAGGATATAGAACTCAATGAGTAGAAAAATTAGATTTTCTGACGTTTCGTGACTCAGTGTAAGCCGCTTCTTCAGAGAATAAATAACCAAATTAATATTAATCCAAGTTTAAATAGTACTATTTATTCTCTGAAGAAGCGGCTTACACTGAGTCACGAAACGTCAGAAAATCTAATTTTTCTACTCATTGGGATATTACAAATATATAATTTATTTATAACAATCTACCCAATGCTCAATTTATTCAAAATTATCAAATCAAGTCTTGGTAATGATACCTAGGATATAGAACTGTTTAATAGGGCGAGACTGAAATATATGGACGACCTTTGAACGAATCTTAAATGACCTTGAGAAATATCAGCCAATCAGAAGACAGGATACAGTAAAAATATATTATACAAAAAAAAATTTAAGGGGATACTGTTCTTTTAAATGACTTAAAAACTTATCAAGGTTAGATATAGGTTCAGAAGTTCTAAAATCATAGTGCATCTGGTACAGGAACTTATCCATGTGGCCCCATAGTAGTCGACCTCTGAAACCATGATAAGGTCTCAAAAATTATTTTACCCGCGACCACATAGCTTCAGTGTTGTTGGTATGTTGGTATGGTTTAGGGTTTAGGGTTAGAGTTAAGGTTTAGGGTTATGGTTTAGGGTTAAGGATGAGACCATAAATTATGGACGACCTTTGAGCGACGCTAGAGTGACCCTGAGAGTGTCAACATAATAAGTAAGACTAAATGAGGGTTATAAACCTGTGTGAAGAATTCAAATTATGATTTACAGTTCATGGTTAAGGTTAGGAATTATTCTTGAGGTTTTCATCACGAACTGACATCAGCTATAATGCCAAAACTCTATTTATACAAATGGATAATTGAATTTCGCGCCAAAATCTTATGATCACTTCTCTTGTACACGCTGAATTATCACGTCTTCTCTAAAATCCGTTGTAAACCGACCGTACGTAAGCATCAGGTTCCGAACTTAGCGCCGTGACCTTGAAAACACGCGAAAGCTTCTGATTGGCTCGTCCATATAGTTTAGTCTCGCCGTTTAATAGCAATATCTATTCATGAATTAAGTTCATAGTTGCTAGATAATTTAAAGCAACTTAATGAGAGATCATAGAGATAAATTTCAGGTCAGTTGGTGCTCGTTAGTTGGACAAAGTCTAGTGCTGAGTCTTATGATCTTGATTCTAGATTATATACATTCATGTCTTATGCTGCTGACTTCCTTTGGCGATCTTATATCTAACAAAGAGTACTATCATGTTAGTCATTTTAAAATGTGATCAAAAGAAATCAATCTAAAATAACGAATAGGGAAAAATGACATTGTTCATTATTTGGTAATCATTTAAGGTTAACAGTTTATTCATTTAAATATATTTCGTTGATAAAGATGTTTAAATCCTACCGTCATTTACTAACTTATTATAATATCTATAATGGTCTGTAAGTTATTAAAGAAAACTTCCCTTCATCTTGGCGAATACCACACTGTAATAAAACCTTTTTTTTCTTTGTTGACTCAACTCTGTACGAACAAGAATCATTTAGATGTATACCACTGAGCCTTAAGCAGACTGAAATAAACATAATACTAGATAATTATAGTGGATGTCAAGTAATAACTTTCTTCGATATACAAGAATATCTAAACATTAACGTATCGTAGATAGCACGAAAATAAGTCGTTACATTTAAGTCTCTTCCACTATAACCCCATCCGTCTGGAAATTCATACATTTTTTTCTAAGGAACTCAATAATAAGTATTCAAATGACAATTCTTTGAAATTTCAACTATCTCAATCAACTTAAATTGTGACAAAGAATGATTGATTATAAATTTTAAGTAACTCAATATCCTACTTCATATGAATAACCCACCAAATAAATCAATGTGAAGAGTCAAGAAGGAGACAAAGTACTGATAAGCTAATACGATTTGAGCATGCCCATTTCTCTGCAATACTGACTTCACTCAATACGTCAGATTACACACTGAGTAATTTGATTTGTTTTCCAATTAAGGGGATAGTTTAAACTAGTATAACCACTTACTATGTTACAAAAAGCCAGTCTTATTTTTCAACTACTTATTTATTTGAACACGTAAATATTGGTACAAGGGGGCACCAGATATATATGCGCCACATCAAAGAATGAAAATAGAAAAAGAAAAAGAGGGTAAGCTGCATATAAGAAAAAAGAAAAAAAGGAACAATAACAACCACAAATTAGTGTTAGTGTAATAATAAGAATAATAGTGGAGGAAACAGAAATGTACAACCAGAAGAACTCTTTCAGTTAACGAACTTATAATAACTTTTTATGAAGAAAGTAAAAAAAAGGTTGCAGCAGGATCACCATTGGCTTCTATTCTGAGCCATATCTGATAACATCTCTAGCCACTGTGTTTCACCATCTCTCGGACCTCAACCAGGGAGTCGTGAAAGACCAACAGAAGCCAGTCCTTTTCAGCTTCCTTTCATACCACGACACCATATCATACACCGACCACCTCTCCGCTTTTTCCAACCAATCCCAGCATCGTCAGCAAATAATGCACAACGAGGAATTCTCTGGGATGACATTCATAGAACATGTACTACTATTATCACTTTGAAAAAAATATTTTTCAATTAGTCTAATAATTAAATTTATTCTTTCAATAAGAATCCTTCTAATCAATAAATAGTTAAAATTAAAACCCGTTTTTATTCTTTTTTTTTAAAAAAATAAAGAAAAATTACTGAATCACATAGATACTTTCATTGTATGTTGTTGGTTTGTTTGTTTGCCTTTTTCTTTCTATTTTTTTATTTTTCTAAATTCCTAACAAATAGTTGATAAGTCCATTACAAACAGTATACATATCAATATATATATATGTAGAGAGAGAGAGAGGGAGGGAGGGAGAGAGAGAGAGAGAGTAATGATTATGTAAACATTATTACCGTGACAATAGTGTTATATTGAAAAGTTTTTGTTTGACAGATAGAAGTAAAAGGCATTTTTTTTGGTTTCATGTAATGTAACAGTGTCAATTATTTATTGAAATAAGTGTGTTAATAATAATAGCACACAAGTTATTTAAATAGATAGATAGATAGACAAACACATAGATAACTATGTAGATCGATAGATAGACAGACAGTTAGTTAAGTGCTTCATTCGAATGAAGTGACAATGTTGATGAATATTTTTTAAAAACTTTATAATGAGAATATTAAAAAAATTTAGTTACTAAGACCTTTATCAAATAAAACGAATTGTAAGTGGAATGTTTTAGTGATGAATACAAAAAAAACACAAGAATAAATCAATATAAAAATTCTTTTCTTAAGTAATATATAGCAACTACTTATGGATTATGTATGTCTGTTATCCGTCATGGAGGAACATAGGCCGCCCACTACCATTATCCATCCAACTCTGTCCTGGGCAATCCTTTTTAGTTATTTCCAATTAACATTCATCCTTTTCATATCTGCTTCTATTTGCTGACGTAATGTGTTCTATGGCCTTCCACTTTTCTGCTTCCCTTACGGATTCCATGTTAATGCTTGCCTCATGATGAAGTCTGGTGATTTCCTCAGTGTATGTCTTATCCACTCCCAACGTCTTTTCCTAATCTCCCCTTGAACTAGAAGCTGGTTTGTGCTATCCTATGGAAGACTGTTGCTGATGGTATCCGGCTAATGGACATTAAGTATCTTTTGTAGACAATTGTTT
Organism: Schistosoma mansoni; assembly: GCF_000237925.1. Lineage (NCBI taxonomy): Eukaryota > Metazoa > Platyhelminthes > Trematoda > Strigeidida > Schistosomatidae > Schistosoma > Schistosoma mansoni. The sequence continues at coordinate 268,819 of NW_017386048.1, forward strand.
AGAAATACTTGTACTGTTTTGATGATGGCTGTGATAGTTATCATAGTTTCAGCTGCGTACAGTAAAACTGTCTTGACTTTCGTATTGAAGATTCTGACTTTGATGTTGGCTTGAAGACAGTTGTTTTGAGTTTCATATGTTATTCAATTGTAGGATTGTTGTCCTTGCTTTGACAATCTTTACCTTCACATTTGAACCAGAATTTCCTTGTTACTCTATGATGCTGTTCAGGGACGCAAAACTTTCCACTTCTTCCATAGGTTCTTCATTAAGTGTCATTGGTTTGATGCTCTTAGTGTTATATTTCAGGAATTGTTTTTTCCCTTATGTGGTAAGACCTACTGCTGTAGAGGATTCTGCTGTGTGTATGCTACTTATGTTGGCAGATACAAATAGTATGTAGCGGCATTAGGAGTTGAAATGTCTGCCAGCGGAAGATTGAAATGAAGAGAACAGGAAGAAAATTGGAGACGAATCAAAATAACAATAGAATTAAAAGAATAACGGAGTAACTGACAGCCCAAAGAAGCTGTGTAAATTATGTATTTAATGTATTATTTTCATATTTTGCTAAGTAATTGCAACTGAGAAGGAAAGGTGATTATAATCGAGTCGACTACCAAAAGAAAGATAAAATCTAAAGTTAACAGCCTTGTCTGACACCGGTTTTTACTGGAAATACATCTGTCAGCTGTTCTTCAAGCAAAACTTTGCAGTGTAGTCCATAGTATGAATTCCGTATGATATTTACAATCGTTTCAGATACACTATAGTGTCGAATAGCTTACAAACAAAGTTAGTCAATAAATGAGATAAATATCTGAAGTAGATTACACAAAGGAAATTGTTTTAACTATTGACAACTAGGAAGATCTATTAAAGAGTTTTGTGCAAGATTGCGAAATCATTATTAATACTACTGGTCGGTCAAGCATGACTGACAAGTGACTTAGTAGAAATGAGTTTCATTCTTAGCAGTTAAATCACATAAACACAGTGAAGTGAAATCATCGAAATATCTATCAAATAAGTCCGGATCATAATAACAATACCATTATACATAATAATAGTCAACATAATAGTTCATCAAAGACATTGTGGTTCCGATAGAATCAATGAAATAAAATCAACTGTGAATGAATATTGAAAGAGTATATGCATACCTACCACTAATTCCTGTTCTGATCCACTTAATCAAATGCTATACAGCACTGGTGATGGTTATCTTGTCTACACTGAAAAGATGATTTGTCAACTTGATTTGATGGGTTAATACAACATCTTGCTTGCAGTAGCCCCCAATATTTTTGTATACGTGATAGTTAAACACATATAACGTATCTTCAAATCCCGGGAATTGATGAAGATCCTTAACTGACTTTCTAATCTTTACCTGATGATGTCGATACACTCACTTATTCAATAATACACATGAATCATAACATGAATCACTACTTAGTTGTTAATCGATTGTATACTTTAATTACTGAAATCGTAAGTGATATCAATAAAGCTACTATCACTATGACCTCAATAAATAGTATGATAAACAACCTAAAGTTTAAAGAAATATGTAAATATTATAGATTAACTATAGTAAATTATGCATTTGTTCTATTTATGTTGTCTATTTTCAATTTAGAAATTGATGTCACCTTGTACAGTGATGCAATTTTATCCAGAACATTAGATTTAACCAAAGATAACAGGTAAATATCAAAATAGAAAACAATCATTTTTCACAATTTTATTTCAGAAAAACTGGTTAACTGACCCCCCCTCCCCTCATGTTATCGTTATTAATAATATTATTATCTTCATTAGTAAATCTTTAACAAGATTAAATTATTTTAATAGATGAGATCTTGAGTCAGTTGAAGCTAGACCACTATGGAAAAACCTGGAAGCACTAGATGGCCGGTTGAAGTTAGCCATTAACACTGTTGAATGCCGGCACAGTGGTCTAGAGGTTAAGCGTTCGTTCGGTCCTGGGTTCAAATCTTGAGAGGTGGGATCGTGGAAGCTCGTTACTGAGGAGTGCCATACTAGGACCAGATGGCCATCCAATGCTTCCAGGTTTTCCATGGTGGTTTAGCAATAATTGATTCATGAATTCAACCATCAGATTGTTTATTAACTTAAAACCTAGTTTTAGTATTTTGTATCCACATTAATAAAAAAATTACTTCTAAATGAATGCTATCAACATTTGAATATCATGCTTGGGCGAATTGATACCATCAAATCTAATATTACTCCTAAATCAAATGATCCTTTACCTTACTGACGTTAATGATCACCATCTAATTTTCATCTATTAATATTTCTTGAAATATTGTTTCCTATTTCCCTATAAAAATTATTTTTTTCATATCTAATGAATAAGCTTAATCATTCTTAGCTTCATATTTTGATATTTTCAATTTAATTATTGTATAAAGTTAATGATTCCTTAAATATTTCTGTTATAAGTCGTACCACTTGGATACCCTGTTAATGTATAACGTGATTATACTTCCAATTAGAGAGTAGTGAATTAGTGATCGTACCAATGATACACAAAACCTGTACAAGTAGTCTAGAGTACTTGTCGGTTCTGCTTTCTGCCTAGTCCAGCCAGTTAAGTTCAGAAAACCAATAAAAGCCTCCGCAATATGAATCATTTACCTCAAGGATACTGGGTTTATATATCAATCAAACTGACAACATCGAACCATAAAATAAGAAAACAACATTTGTACAAGGTTTAACCAAACGTGGCTATGAATAAGGGAGATAGTATATGATAGACTTGGGATACCTCAAGAACGGTAAATCTTATAGTAATAGTCTATGAGTCAAAATTAAAGCTTATAATGAGATGAACATGAATATGAATAGTTTAGTTATTTAACAATTATACAATAAAAATATACGCATAGTATCGGTTCATAAATAGATCCTAAATTTACCATTCACTATTCTTATCGAGACATAACAATTTCATTTGAATATCATGCTTGTGCGAATAGACTCCATCAAATCTAAGCTACATGTAAATTGTTGTCATAATGAATAGACTATTGAAAAGTCGATGATTTACTACTAATTAAATGATTCTATGAAATAGAAGCGGTAAACATGACTAATCAAAAGAGATTATAGATATGTGATTATGCAACTATACATATATACAGATATATATTATATACCCGTTTGATGACAGATTAAAAACCGGTGAAATTAGTGAATTCTTAGCATTTTTAAACATCATTATGAATAAAATTGTTTGATTGATTTAAATATACAATAAAAACAAAATAAAAAGCATGAGTCAATTGAAGCTAGACCACTATGGAAAACCTGGAAACACTGGACGGCCGTTTCGTCCTATTATGGGACTCCTCAGCAGTGCGCATCCACGAACCTGCTCTCGCGAGATTCGAACCCAGGACCTACCAGTCTCGCGCCAGAGCACTTAACCGATAGACCACTGAGCCGGCATCCGATGGTGTTTATGTCTAACTCCAACTAATCCGCGAAGTTGAGCGACCGTTCACCAATTTTCTTCAGTGAGTTCCTATCTCACAATAGTCCAACAATAGGACGAAACAGCCGTCCTGTGCTTCCAGGTTTTCCTTGGCGGTCTAGCTTCAATTTAGGATCAGCTTTCAATTACAAATAAATGTTTTAAAATCTAATCATTTATCATTACCAATATTCATAGTATGATATTATTATATTTTATGAAGGTTAACACTTCATATGCAAACTGGTGGAGTTCTGAAAATCTATGATAGCTGTTTTTCAAATCCTGTAAGTTCTTAGATGAAAAATTTTTTACATTATTTATTACTGGAAAGTTGAAATAAATTTAAGTTTTTTCTTGATGGAGTTTCGTTCTCTGAGCTGTATGGTTTGGTTGCGGAGCTTTCATCGTCCTTCTGAACGACATCATCAGCACAAACTTCGGGTAGAAGTGAAGTGTTTTTAAATTAAACTAGCTGCAACTTGAGTAGCTCGGTGATAATGTTAACAACTGCATGAAGGATTTAAGAAATACACGTTAATATTTTAAGAATAATATTTTCAAATGTGACAATAATCCCTTTTACTAGAGTGAATTTAACTGCAACATTTTCAATCTCCACTACGATTATACCACTTAGCAATTTCAGTTAGTGTACTTTCATTGAACGAGTATAGTTTTCTGAAAGAATTTGGTTTCAATCAGCTGGAGATGCCCACAAATGCTTCCGATGAATTTACCCCATGCGGCATACTGTGTAGTATCAGATGAAAGACATAAATATAATAGAAGTCAGAGGTTGATGTAAGATGTTTATTGAAAATAACAATCGAATTATTGATACTCGCCTACTAAATGGACGAAAACATGACAGAAAAGTTTCGACAGGTAGCACAGCTTAGACTTAAAATATCACTGATAATACCAGGTTTTCCATAACTGTTACATTTCCTAACGATGAAATGTAGTAAGCTTTATTTCATTCAGACTTATGCATATCTATCAAAAATAACTAAATACACAGTCATTACTTTGAGTACTACATTTCCATGAACTTGACATCAGTAACGTAGTGGCTGAATGGTTGAAGCATATGTCTTTAAAACACTGAGGTTAAAAAAGTTCCGAGATTACTTTAGATTGTAAACCCTATTCTAACCTACGGGATAGATTTTTCAAATGTTTGTGATAGAAATGATAAGAAAACTGTCTGTCAGAAAATGAATATCAACAATTCGGAATCGAATCGAAATCTGGATTCAATAATTGTCAGAATAATAATCTTTGTTTAGATTTCCCGTTTTCATGAATTATCACTTTATAATGTATGTCATATTTTTTTTCATTATTCAAGGCTTCAATCCGACAATTTCATATTGCAAAGACAACGTGCAGTGAAGAGTTGATTGATTTGATATTGACTGTTACTTGTTCAAGTGATCCAGTTACTGATTATTGTCTTGTAGAAGAGGGTATAAATGAAGAAGGTAACTTTTTATTTTTTAATTGTGTATTTATACCTATTTATTTCTAAAATAACTAGCCTATTCAAGGATGTTAAACTGGTAAATTATGAGAAATAATGAAAACTGACTGAGGTTATAAATTTTAAACATTGAATACCAGTTTAGCATTCCAAAGACACGATGTAAGCCATGATACCAGAAAGTTCATTGTTTCTTTTTCCCGTAGATCATCTAACAGTTCAGAAACTTTGAAAGTAATGTTTACTTTAGAATTAAATGAAGTAGATTTATTGAGAAGCAAATTGAGGATGCTTGAAATCACTATAGTGCATGATAATACATTGACTGTCCCCATAGTTTCTCCAAAGAAATGGGATTTGTTCATAGGTGTCAATATTTTTAAGGCAGTTACTGAGATGAGTTAATTATCGATGTGGTGAATAAATGATGATAGTGATTTTATTTCTTAGGCACATTATGGTAAACTATTTAATTCTCGATAGTTTACTTACTGAAACTAAGCGTTTTAGCATATTGGATTTCAATAGTAGATAGTTTGTTAAGTATTTTGAGGAAAACAATTAAGTTCAATTTAAGTCAATGTTTCCATAAATAGTCCAGTACAAGCTTATTACATCTGGGTTTGAATTTTAAGGTACTATTTCATTTTCTGTTATATTGTGTAATCAGAGCTTGTAAATACATACCTCACGATTATCAATGTTGATAAATAAACACCAGAATGTGCATAAATTTTTTCATCAATGATCTAAGAAAGTATTTTCATAGTTGAAATCATGAGTCAATTGAAGCTAGATCACCATGGAAAACCTGGAAGCACTGGACGGCCGTTTCGTCCTATTATGGGACTCCTCAGCAGTGTGCATCCACGATCCCGCCTCTCGAGACTCGAACCCAGGACCTACCAGTCTCGCGCGTGAGCACTTAACCGATAGACCACTGAACCGGCATCCAACGGTGGTAATGTCTAACTTCAACCAATCCACGATTTTGAGCAACCGTTCACCAATTGTCTTCAGTGATTTAATATCTCTACAACAGACTTGGTTGAACTCCCACTAGAACTCCAGGAAATATCTCTTGAAACCAGTCACTAGTGAGCATATGATCTAAGAAAGTTACAAATATTGCATATATGTCACAATATATGTAGACCACTATAATAGACTGTAGGAAAACATTCAATCCAGTTCAGTTTTCTGATTTTATAACAATTCATTAAAGCTTTATTACAGGTTTTATCCTATCAGATGATTAAGTTAAGGGCCTTCAAATAGTTTGGATTCCATTCGGAATTTCCTGGGTTTTTTGTTTTAGAAATTCAAACTGCAGTCTAATTAGAAATAGAAAAACGCAAATTTAAAACAAACAGCTTCTTATCATAGGTTTGAAGTTTAAATTTAGTCAACCAACCAAAGGTTTTTCAATTGTAATGTGCTCGAACACAGAAGGGAGACAACCGATTGTATTTTAACACAAAATTACAGAGTTATTTGATCAAATAAGAAAACTATACGTTCAGTACTTCGTTTATAAGTATAGGAACAGCCATTCCACTTCTGATTGTCGTTGCATACTACTTATATTGACATAAGTAGCATACACTACAATATCAAAACATTTTAAATATCATTTTAAAATGTCTATAATATATACATTAATGTCAGAAAGATTTCAAGCGGAAACTTCAAAATAATTCAATTAACAGGTTAACTTGGAAGTTTCATGTTACATTAATTTATGTTTATTGTATTATGGTTTTTAGGTAGAATATTACGTCCTAAAGACTACCCTTTATTGATTGTTCAAAATAGTCAATCACTAGGTGTATTAGTTTTACGGAAGAAACAAGATGCTTTACTAATGTGCAAACGACGTTCAGCTTGGGTAAGTTCTTCTCTATAGTAATGTCCATATTTACTTTTCAATCTAATCTTAATCTTACATTCCTAATAATTTTTAACACTTTTTTTATTGTGTGAAATTAAGATAATGAATAATAAAATGGTTGTCACTTAATAAATTTCAGAAGGGGGTTTTGTGGAAATTTTAATAATTTTATAGAGTTGAGATCATGAGTCAATTGAAGCTAGGGTTCTGATCATGATCATATGCTCACTAGTGACTGGCTCCATGAGGTATTTTCTGGATTTCTAGTGAGAAGCAGTGATCAGTGGAGTACAACCAGTTCTGTTGGCAGATATCCACTCACTGAAGACAATGGTAAATGTGTCGCTCAATTTCGTGGATTGTTTGAAGTTAGACACTAACACCGTCGGATGCCGGCCATCTCAGTGGTCCATCGGTTAAGTGCTCGCGCGAGAGAATGATAGGTTCTGGCTTCGAACTTCGCGAGATGGGATCGTGGATATACATTGTTGAGGAGTGCCGCAGTAGGACGAAACGTCCGTCCAGTGTTTCTACGTTGGTGGTCTAGCTTAGTAATTTGCTTAAGCAGTTTTCAACCTCAGATTTTTAAATGTAATCACTACAAGACTCAATTCACAAATGGAGAAACTACATTAATTTCATTATTACACTGGTTGTCAGAAATGAGATCAGCCTCGTGAAGAACCTTGGCTTTCACTGCGTCATAACTTTGGTATATGAAGATCACCCAACTCTTGAAGCAGAGTTTAAAAAGTTTAAATGATGTTCACTTGTTTGCTTTCTTTAAACAAGATTTTGTTCACTGGATGTGGTTGATGATCTCACGCTGAACACTACTCGTTTACCTGGGTTTGAAATCGGCAGTAACCATAGAAGAGTTTCAAGCGGATTTAACGAAGCAAAGTCCATAGCGTATTCATCTTTGAATCTTATCTTACTAAGAAGCATAAACAATATTATTTTTAGTCGGTCATTTACCTGTAAATTGAGGTTATTTAGTTTTTCGTGTTAGTAAACTTATTTATTTAGGATTCATGCGGATAATCATTCAGAATCTCCGAGCTTTGGTTACATGATAGTAGTCGTCAACAATTCTTACTTGGATTCATGAGCAAAATGCCGCTTACTAGAATTTAAGCTGGTATTCACACAGTTCCACTGGATGTGACTTTACCACAAGGCTATTGGGGCAGCGACTGACCACTATAGGATTGAGATCTTCACATAAACTGATCATTGAGCAATAGGCGGTGAACATTTATAAATTGATTTCAAGCAGTAAATCAGTGAATAATATGTGATCAATTCAAAATAGGTCTGTTATTTAGTAGTAGGCGGATTGATTATTGTAATTTTCGATCTATATTTTCTATGTGGAGTATATCTCCATCTGATAATCCTTTACAGTCGTATCATATAACAACCCTTATGTAATCTTATAGTCAATAACATTTCATCATTGGTTATATATTAAGCTATAAATATCATTGCCCAGATATAGTAGTCATTTCATTCATATAATCTAACTTTCTTTTAAGTAAAATAGTCTTCCCCTCCATTTCCTTTTTTTCATTTCTTCAATAGATGAATAAAACCAAACCATATTTTCGACGTTCACTACGTGATAAAGTAAGTGATTATTTTAAAAGAATTAACCATTGGATTGTCATTTCACTTGATTTTATCTTGTCATTAAAAGTAACCCAGAAGAAACTGAATTGGTTGATAGGTATCAATACCATGGTTTGATGTGATAGTTTCAAATACATTGAGTATTGGATAGTGAACTATCATTCTTAGACTGTTTAGTTAAAAGGAGTTCTAATGAAAGTCTAGATCTAGTCATACATCGAAAATCAACACATTCAAAATGGTATATTGATTTTAACTCTTCGTATTCATTCTGTGCTAAAATTTCCCTAGCCCTAACTCTCTTCAGAAAAGCAACTAAAATTATTACCTCAGAGAAAGACAAGCTGAAAGGAAAAGAGAGTATAATAAACATCCTACGTTCTAATAATTTTCCCAAAAGTATTGTTTAAAACATATTAAAACAGAACTGTCCTTCTGTAGATTGTTGGGGAGATCCAGATAATTCCTCCAAAAAATGCCAAAAAAGGCTTTGAAAACGTTGAGAAACCTTTTATCCAATCAGCATTCAATACACGTTCTGCCAGAACCATCTAGAAAGTGAAAAATCACATGACGTGTTTCTGATTGGATGATTATCTATACTGCTACTATGTTTAGAAGCGTACCAGAAGTTCCCGAATACCCAAGGTCATCTAAAATACTATAAATACTCTAGATTTCCTGTACATAAACGAACGTTTGCAGTAAAGCGTTTCTTCCATATTTCGTACCTTTTCTCTCGTATTCAAGTCACTGTGTAGATTTAGCCTAGGAGTTACTAGAAGACTTTAGGAACCGAATCTAGCGTTCGATTAGAAGACTTATCATAAATAACAATCCTAATGAAATTTCTTGGACTGATACCGTAGTTTTACCTTACCGCCAAAGTACAACAAAAGATTTCCAACGGATATTAAAAACTTACAAAGTTAAAGCTTTCTATAAGACAACTAACACTTTAAGGAACGCTTTAGTTAGAATTAAAGATAAAACTTCGTCAACTTCTACTCAAAATTGTGTCTACAGATTAGGCTCTGTCGATTGTGATGCGTTTTATATTGGAGAGTTTTCCTGTGAGATTTCGACTCGTGCCAAGGAACATTTAAATTGCACAAAAAGGTCTAATAATCCTGGGGAGTCGGAAACTTTACAAGTTAAATTAGCAAAAACAGTACATGCTATTTTCAATAATCATCAAATTATGATTAAAAATATCGAAATAATTCAGAAAGGCTTTTCCAACTACAAAGAAAGGCTAGTAGCTGAAGCGTTTCACATAATGCTAAATCCCTCTGTCCTCACTAAGAAAGAATCTTAATCCAAGACTAGACTGTTTCACCAGACAACCACAGTGGACTATATTTTTTTTCTTATTTATATACACACACACGGATACACAATCTCAACCCACTATTTCTTATTACAAACGTATACATTTTTCATACCCACAATCTGACACACAAATTAATACATTGTCAGGTCATACAAATCCACCTTGACCATGAACAGTTTGACATCGATATATTCAGACCTATTATGATTTTGATAGTACTAGAAATATTCTTCACTGTTTCCTTAATACTATTTAAACTTGTTTCAATTTGATGTCAGTTATATGTTTACTCTGAAGAAGTGACTTACATTAAGTCACAAAACGTCAGAGATACAATTTTTCTACTCATTGGAATATATCAAAAAAATATTTTTATAAAGTTGAGATCATGAGTCAATTGAAGCTAGATCACCATGGAAAACCTGGAAGCACTGGACGGTCGTTTCGTCCTATTACGGCCGTCTAGTGCTTCCAGGTTTTCCATGATGGTCAAGCTTCAATTGATTCATGATCTCAAATATCGAAATTGCTATAATATCCTTAAAACCCCTTCTGATAATAAATTTTAATTGCCAAAATATTCATTATTTTTCAGAATAAATTACTTTAGGACTCGTTAGTAGCATGAATCAAAAGATGAAATTGTTTAGTATGGAACAAGTCTACTATTGATTATGCTTGGAATGTAAAGTTTAGCTCCAGAAAGCCAGAAAATGTTTGTGAAAGCTTCGAATGCGTGTTTGTTTTTCTTTTATCCATGATAGTGAAAGGTATTTTCTCCTGAAGAGTAGGAATTATTTTCTTCCTGAAAAGTCTCATGTAGAGTGTACATTCAAACCATCCTTTTTAGAACACTTTTTATTTGTGTAAATAATGTTTAACAAAATAATCAAGACTTTAAAATGTGCCATATTACCTTGAATAACAACAGTTATAGTTACAAGAATGAGTAAATACCTCTATTCCAAAGCATCCACGATCCCGCCTTGCAAGATTCGAACCCAGTGATTCCAGGTTTTCCATGGTGGTCTACCTTCAAGTGATTCATGATCTCAACTGTTAAAATTACTATAATATCCACAAAACCCCCTCTAATATTATTTTAATATTTATTGAAGTCACTTGGAGACCTAATGAAAACTAAGGACAATGAATAGGTAATCCATCAGTCATCACTCATCACCGTAAATACGACCATTTTCGGAACTCAAGTCTTCAACCAAGTGTGATATATATATATATATCATTGAAATTATCTTATATTATTCATTTACCTTTAAAATAACTAGTGTCAATTCAGACACAAAGTTCCAATGAAAGAAAAAAGCTGTGGAATCTCCAGTCTAAACAAAGGAAACAACTAACAGATGATACTGGATACTAATCATAATATGTCGCATATTGAGTGTACACAATTGAATCAAGACGTAATGATATGAAAATGTGCACTTAATGTAAAAAATTTTACCTTGTGAGAAGGGGTTTGTGGAAATTTTAGTAATTTTATAGTTGAAATCATGAATCAATTGAAGCTAGATCACCATCGAAAACGTGGAAGCACTGGACAGCCGTTTAGTCCTATTTTGGGACTTCTCAGCAGTGCGCATCCACGATCCAGCCTCGTGAGATTAGAACCCAGGACCTATCAGTCTTGCGCGAGAGCGCTTAACCTCTAGACCACTGAGTTTGGCCGGAATCCAACGGTGTTAATGTTTAACTTCAACCGTTCACCATTGTCTTCAGTGAGTTACTATCTCACAACAGACCTGGTTGTACTCTACTGGTCACTGCTTTTCACTAGAACTCCAGGAAATACCTGTTGAAGTCAGTCACTAGTGAGCATATGATCATTATTACTTTGTATATTTGATCCCTTTCATGATCTTTTTTCTAGAACAAAACAGCTTCCTCACAATATCTAGTTATCATTGATTTTCCAGTAAATTTTATTTATCTTTAAAAGATTTGTAAAATAGATAATCTTCCGAATAAAATAACTCCAATTCATTGTAACTATCATGTTTACTTCATGACAAATAATCTATGAATGTAAATGAATATCTGAAGGTTTAATCAGTCAGATAAAACAAACTCTTTTTTTTGTTTATTTATTCGTCCTAATTGTAAGGGAACACGTACACCATCACCAGTGAAACAGACACTTACACAACGCTTAAATCCATTTCCGTGTATTTTCAAAGGATTATCAAAAAGTCGAATACTTGAAAATATTTCTTGTGAAACACTTCCATCGTTAGACAAAGTTGAATTCATTGAATCCGAATCTAATACAAATCAAGCAAATGGTAATGAATGTATAGACGACAAACGTCCACGACCAATTTCAACAAAGCCATTACCGCTTAAATACATGAATGATTTAGACAGTGAAGATAAATTTGAAATTTTTAGTCCATCACATAATAATAATAATAATGGTTTCGATAAGTTAGGATATAATAGTCAAACGTTACCGTTTTACAATAGACTAAATGCTATTCGCTCTACGTCAAATAATGATCATGTTGCTTCAGAATGGTCTTTAGCACCATCTGAAACACATCATATCATGAAAGCCACTTCAACTACCCCACCCTTACCACCGAAATCAACCAATTCTCGAGGAAGATATATTAATGGAATACAACATCGGCAGTATAATTCCTATCATCCATCTTTTTATGAAAAACAATCAAATGAACAACATCGTCAATGTTCATCGGTTACAGAAGGTAATAAAATTTGTAAACCAGAAAGGAGTGCATCACCGATTTTAGCTTTCGATGCAAACCGTATGTGTGAAAGTAGACAAAGTGCAGTTAGATTTCAAGAAAATACAAACACTTCTGGTATTTGGACAAAAGAAAATGAATGTTCACTGGAGGACACTACAAGAACAGCACAAATCAATGGGTTTAAACCTAAAGTATTTATTGACAGAGCTCAATCCAGTGATTCTATACAAACATTAACTCCAGCCGACTGGGATGATAAGACGACAAGTCATGAGAAAGTGACAGACTCAGCAAATGTAGGTACAACATATGATAATGGTTGTAGCAATACAGTCACCGAATATGATGTGCCTGCTGACAATTATGTTGATTGGAAGCACTCTATTCCTCCACCTATTCTGTATGATTCGTATTCAAAACAAAAGTGCTCAGATAAACCAAACAATGACTACTGCATCAATCGAAGACCATCATATGACATAAATTCAACACAGCTCTGTGAAAAAAAGCCACAGATTCAACAAAAGAAACATCAAAGAGGAGATAGATCCGAAGAAAATAAACATGGATCTGATATTCAAGCACATATCGATTTCTGCTCAAAAACAAATGGTGATTATGTAAGTATTATTTGGTAATTAATTTACGAATATACATAAGCTCAAAGGATTGTTCAGTTAAAAAGAAGTAATATGTAGAAGTAATTTCAGACACTATGAGACAGTGAGTGATGTGGGCTCAATATCGCAGCTTTAGTGAAGTAAACATAGAATCACACTGAAATCATTTGAGGCTGAAACATGTAAAATACTCTATTATATGAAATCTGAAGGCTTTCAATATGATTCTTTCTTTATGTAAAAACCTGCAGCTCTCGTAGTCTATCAAAAAATCTGTCAAACGAACTCGCCACTAAAACCAGTAGTTGATCATACAAGTTTATTAATGTATAATCCTTGAAATGCCTAACCCATATCTTTAAACCAGTTGAAACAAAAATCAAATTTTGCAATCAATAATTCAAGTGAGCTCAAAGACACCATTACTACAATCTTTGTGAAAGAGGAAAGATTAATGACAGGTCTGGATATTTTTTCCCTATTCATAGTTTTTTCTATAAAGAAATAATTAGATAAGATACATAATTCCTTAAAGTCTGATATTGATTTAGGTCGGAGATGTTTGCTGGATCTCTCTGATGTAAAAAGTCCCCAGGGATCGTGCCTACATCCTACTCAATTCAGATTTTGAGGAGATCCATAAAGATAAAACGAAGATGTAATTATAGGATCCCAAGTCCCTCTTATTTTTTTTAAAGTTATTAACAATTCTATTATTAACATTGTTAAATTATGTTATTGAGTTCATTTTCTCAATCATTGGACTACTATCGATCTGATTGTGATGTGCCAGGATCACAAACATTTTCATCTAATTATCCAAACTAGAAAACATTATTAACAACTAGAATGATAAGCTGGATCTAATGCTCTGTTCTGATTGTTTTCAACCATGTTAAATCATGATAAGTGTATGATGATTATAAGTTTCTTAGTCTAATTTGTCCTGTTATGAGTTTGGTAGATAGAACTAAATCAGTTATTAATTTAAAGGTTTCAATCCCAAGTTTGAACTTGATAGTTTCAAATATATTGAGCATTGGGTAGAATGTTAATAATAAATAGGTTTTTTGTTATATCTAAATAAGTAGAAAAATTGTATTTCTAACGTTTAATGACTTAATGGAAGTCACTTCTCCAGAATAACCAAAATAAATTAACACAAGAAACGTCAGAAATACGACTTTTTTACTCATCGAGATATGAAAGAACAGTTCTAATAACTGCTCGATAACAAACTAATATGAAATTTATCAGTTTGAGGTTGTGAGATCGTTAAGTTTTTGATTGAGATCATGAATCGATTGATTCTGGACCACCATTGAAAACCTGGAAGTATTGGATGGCCGTTTCATCCTACTATGAGACTCCGTCATCAGTGTGCATCCAAGATCTCGCTCGCGGGATTCGAACCCTAAACCTTCAGGTCTCGCGCATGAACACTTAACCTCTAACTTCATTCAATCCACGAAATTGAACGACCATCCTCCATTGTACTGACATGTTCACTTGAAAGTCTAAAGAATTTCATAAAACTTTACTACTTATTTTACTGTTAATAAGTAATCATTAAAAATATACCATTGTTGTATCAACTTTTGTTTTGTTTGTATACATAGGATCAATCACTCAATGATTTTCATCCAACAAAATCTGATTTAGATAGAATTAAGTTACAAAATTCTTATACTCAAATGAACTCACCAACTAAATTAATTTTAAATACTTATAATACTAACAATTCATTGGAATTACAAGGAATGAAGGAAATAAAAAGTTTCGGTAAGCGTTTTGGTTTATATTTCCAGTAAAGTTTAAGCATTTTTATATTGGATGCAATTAGTCCCTTTTATGAATTCAAAGAAAGCCAGAAAAAATATTGATGCAGAATAATATAAATCCACTATATTTCACCGGCGACCATACCACGTTGAAAGCATCGGTTTTCGTCCGATCACCGAAGTTAAGCAACATTGGGCCCGGTCAGTACATATTTCGTGGTTTCTCGTCAGCTGCTTACAACCAAATATGTATTAGAATTTTAACATTGAGATAATAGTGTGGAACGATTGACATAAGTGAATGTAAAGGATTGGAATGACAAAAGCAACTGCATTTACCAATTTACATGTACGTGCCAAAGCACATACATTGGAAGAACCGAGAGAAGAATACATGTTCGCATTTCTGAGCATGTTCCAAAGAAACTGATACTGTCAGGGACCAGGACTCTCAACAGTGCAATAGCTCGGCATTTACTTGACACCGGACATACTATTGATATTTCTCATGCTTTCAAAATTATTAGCAGACAAAGAAATACGGCTGCTCTCGGGTTCGCTGAAGTGATCGCGACAAATAAACTTAAACCGGGTAATTGTATTCAAAAAGAGACATTAATAAACTTATTACTACCCTGGTAATCCAATTATTTTGTGTATGTTTTTTTCTTGGTCATTAGTTTTATTTTGGTTAATATTTGGTTTTGTACTATATTCCTCTTCCATTACCCAATTCTTAAACCACCCTTTCACTCACACATTTCCGCTCACTTGTTTCTCTTATATTATATGAACTCTCCAAATTCCATTCAATTATTACGTAACCCATCCTATTTGTTTTTAATTCCATGACTCCTTCATTACCTCTAAAATTATCACACATTTCATCTTATGTGTCTTTGAACTCCACTCAGTTATTACACCACCTACCCTTTATGTTTCTTTGATTCTAACACTTAATAACCTCTGACCTTTTCTTGCACACATACATATATACAGTTATCATTGATAAACTTTTGTTATTCCAATCCTTTACATTCAATTATGTCCATTGTTCCATCCTATTTATTACCCCAATGCTAAAATTCTAACACATATTTGGTTGTAAGCAGCTGATGCGAAACCACAACATATAATGAATTCATATTATTCTGCATCCATGTTCGTTCTGGCTTTATTTAGATTTTTATATTGTTTTATTCAGTTTCCTTAAACTGTATATGGATATTTATTAGCTACTGAACGTTTGTTTGAAACCAGACAACAATGTCAAAGTGGGTGCTTCATTTTGGTTAACACACTTATCGATCCACGATCGAAGTTTTGTCATACCAATATATTGCAGTTATGTATAGTGTTGATCTATAATGAGGTATTATATTTCAACACAGATCACTTAAGCAAATATTAACTTAAAGATAGTTTATAATCTTCTTTTGAAACTAAGGTCTATGTAATTTCATCAAAATAATAATAATGGTTTTGCTCATTATTATATATTAAGTACAAAGTGGATTCCTCAACACACAGTATTTCAACAAGTTTCTTTTACTCTTCTTACATAACAAGAAAAGACAATTGATAACTGTATACATTACTTACTTACTTACTTACGCCTGTTACTTCCAATGGAGCATAGGCCAACGACCAGCATTCTCTAACCCACTCTGTCCTGAGCCTTCCTTTCTGGTTCTATCCAGTTTTTGTTCATTCTTCTCATGTCTGTCTCCATTTCTCGGCGTAATGTGTTGTTTGGTCTTCCTCTTTTCGTTTGGCCTTCAGGATTCCATGTGAGGGCTTGCCTTGTGACGCAGTTGGATGACTTCCTCAATGTATGTCCTATCCACTTCCAGCGCTTCTTCATACATATATACTGTATACATATATACACTAAATGAACAAATCAATTATCTAGAATTCTAGAAGATAAGACTCCGTACAACTGTTAATAAGCAATACGTTCGAGAATATAAACTTTTGATTAGGTCAGCTCTTAAAACTTGTTAGTCTCATAGTATATTTCCTTTATAAGGTATTGTAAAGCTTTTACCCCTTTGTTTGCGTGCATGGACTCTTATGCATTTGCACCTGGTTCTACCAGGCGATGTATAAAGAGAAAGATGCGAATGAAGTAGATGTTTAGTATCTAATAAAATAACACCTGACAGTAGTTTGCGAGATTTTAAATGTCTATCCATAACCATATTGAAATTAAAATTAAAATATTCACCTCATATTTTACTTTCTTTAGAGCTCTTTGAAACACAGCCAAATTTTTTCTTAAGAATAATGAAAAACAGTAAGGAACAATAAGGAACAATACAAACCTTAAAAGGCGATATCGTGTAACACCGAAAACATGTGGCCTATTTATGTTATAAGTCAGACGAAAAAATTCCTTCGACATTAACAAAATATGAAGAGATCAAGAGAGATCAGAAGAAAACCTTAAACCAAAACAATTAACCTTTGACATTGTATTTATCATAGAATCTCCATTGGTAAAAACGTCATGGTATTTCCACAGAGTACTTATGTTCTACTCATATCTTATGCTAAAACTAACAGGTTGACATTTAAAAGGATTAATTTTTATAGTGAGATTAATAATTTTCCAAGTAATTTGGACGTTGTATCAGTATCATCTGCTAAAAGAATAGTATAATGACAAACCGATCAGAACGTTTAAAGTTGGTGGAGAAGATTTCTAGCTCAGGTGGATGATTTTGATGGAGTGGAAGTTTGTGCTGATGATGTCGTTCAGAAGGACGATGAAAGCTGCACGACCAAACCATCCAGCTCAGAGATCAAAACTCCACGTTTAAAGTGCTAAAGAAAACATATCGCTTGTCTTTATAAAGTAAAAAGGATGTTGTTAAACATACAAGTCACCTAATTCTTTCTCTTTAGATTATATAAAAAAGGTTAATGGATACTATTTCTAAATCCCAATCCTCAACCACAAATTCTATGACAAACCTTAACTTTAATGACATTATACTTAATGGACAGTTAGTCAGATAAAGACGTTTAGATTACATTTTAACTTGTATCAGTTAGTGATGAAAAACCTGGAAAAATTGAAGAATCTACTTGAGGATCTTATAATTTGTCGGATTGGTCAAATCCACTCGGACAGTAGATGAACAAAAAGCATCAAAGATAATAAAAAGAACCATACTTGTTGAACAAATTATATGGATATAACTCAATAGCCCAGTGAAAAACTGTGTAGTATTTGAAGTGCTAGACAATGGACTCGTCTATGATTGAGAAAATCAACAACGTTCAGAAGGTGTAGTAAATTAGTTGAAACATGTCTCCTCGATGCTGTTCTTACTATATCCTAAAATCTGTGATGCGACGTTAAGATACTTAAAATGTAGTTTCATGGAATATTGTCTTATTTCAAAAGAATGCCATCATTTATCACAGGTGAGTTCGATTGTTAAATACATGATTGACTAATTATTTTATCTGTTCTTCTCCTACTCCAGAAACAATTACTACTAGTCAAAGCTGCGAAGATTTTAGCCTTTATAGACATCAGTTCATGTCGAATAGTCAGAATAATTTTCAAAATGAAAGTTATAGTTCAACATCTCATCTAAGTGTTCCAACGCCTTTCCATGATTCAGATGTCAGTGTATCCATGGTATCCAGAGAAAATATGCTCACATTAGCTACTGAATTGCCAATACAACCAAATGAATTTAAACAATATGAAACTCATTTGGACTTTTTACCGAATACGTCCGTGCATAATAATCATAGTAATGATAGTGGTAATAATAATAATAATTTGTCGACTTTGTTTCAGCAGCGTCCATCTTCACAAGTACACAAATTATTCACCTATAATTTTGAAGCTATAAATAATCATATTAATAGTCAGTCCTCTTTGGAACTTACCAGTATAGAAAATGGAAGAGAAGCAACTTTAAACAACTCATCACATCTAAAACATGAGAAAAAATCATCCTATTCAAAGAAACACGATAGAACAGGTATACTTGTACATGGTTGTAAAAAAACAAATGCTTCATCTTCAGATATAGAAAGTGTTGAGTCTTATCCTTCATTATTCGATGTATTACATCATTGTGATATATACCGAGTTATATTAGATCCAAATCTTCCAAGTCTAAGTGATCAACTTGGTTTACGTCTATGTTTAACTAAATTTCCCTTGGATGATGTACAAAGGGCTGATACTCTACAAAAGTTGCAGAACAATGAAATATTTGACATAAAAAGCTCAGATGGAAGTGTTGAAACAATGAACACTATGAATAGTCCAAAAGGTCCAAAACCATATATTGGACCTCGCAATAATGGTACTTTTAAACCAATAGAAATGAAACGCTCAGATATGGCTTTTGATGTAGTGACCATTGAAAGTATTGAACCCGATTCACCAGCAAGTTTTGAAGGCAGTTTAGCTCCTGGTCATATAATTTTAGAAGTTGATGGTAAAGATTTACTTCATCCAAAATGTCTTAAAGATGGATATGGAAATAAGTTGAATATTCTTACCATTGCACAAAACCAACTTCGAGCTGCACGTCAAGCAGCTTTAAATGGTGAAATTCCACCAATTCGTATAACTGCAGCACAATATCATAATAATTTTGGTTTGGCTAACATAGTAAATAATCTAGGAACGTTTATCTGTTCGTCCTAAAAATGGATTAAATAGAAATATGCACACAACTACAAATCATAATACATTTGATAAACTATACAAAACTAATGGCATTATAAATGTGAGTTGTTTTCATTTATTTTGTAAGATGTTATTGAATGTTTGCTAGTGAATCAGTTTAACAATGATAGTTGAATATCTTCAGACTGTTTGATGATGAGTAAGAACCCTAGGTAATTAGCCATATATTTTAGAGACAATTCAATACTAACTGAATAATATTATTTTCATAGTTGAAAGCGTGAGTCGATTGAAGCTAGATCACCATGGAAAACCTCGAAGTACTGGACGGCCGTTCCGACCTATTGTGGGACTCCTCAGCAGTACGCACCCACGATCCCACCCCACGACATTCGAACCCACGATCTACCAGTCTCATGTCAGAGCACTTAACTGATAGACCACTGAGCTGGCACCGATAGTGTTAATTTCTAACTTCAACACCATCGGATGCCGGCTCAGTGGTCTAGAGTTTAAGCGTTCACGCATGAGACTGATAGTTCCTGAGTTCGAATGTGGTGGGGTGGGATCGTGGATGCGCACTGCTGAGGAGTCCCACAATAGGACAAAACGGCCGTTCAGTGCTTCCAGGTTTTCCTTGATGGTCTAGCTTCAATTGACTCATGATTTCAACTATGAAAATATTAAATCTCCACAAAACCCTCTCTGATAATAATATTATTGTTAACAAAAGATTACAGAATAGAGTAGCAAAGTTTTATCGAATGTGTATCAGTTCTTTTTACTGATATTTCGTAAGAAATTTTGATCATTCTCTGTTCTCATATCTGTATCTCAAAGTGATCGACCTGATTTGACTTTTGTCAAAAGTTCTTGGATATTAGTAGTGTATATGGTACAAATCTGTCTCCGGGACAAACTATTAGTTAGTATTTCACTGTGTCTGACTTTTTCATTACCATGTAGAATGGCCTCAGCCTTCATGTAATCTGCTCCTCTCATCATATTTAGGTTATGGAATCTAGTGGAGTCTAAAGTGCCCATTTCCTTCAACTCGAGACAAGTCATCTAAATGTATCTGCATCCTACTTTTGAGAAAAGCACTGAAATTCAAATTCATCGCCTATTTCTTCAAACACTGAATTATGATGCAAGGCTATGTCAATGCTGTCCTCTCAAGGTGTACACATGGAAACTTAGACTAGTCAGTTGCAATCCTGAATATCGATAAAGCTAAATTGCCAGCTCTTACTAATTCCTTCATATCGATCGAACAAACTGATGGAATACCCTGATTTATCAGCTAAATTTTATAATGTTTTGTGTTAGATAGTATTCTTGAACCCTCTTAGACCTATAAACTTAGCTTCATGGGAGCAGGTAAGTTTATTCATGCACACGGAAACTGTTGTAACCAAACACAAACCGGTATGGGACAATGCAAGGACGGATCCGAAGATAACGGCAGAATAGTTCTTATACACAAAAAAATAAATCAAAAAATTGTCTGGATGCATTGTTGTTTTATACGTCATATTAACATAGACTAATAGTCACACTTTCTGTAAAGTGGTATGAGTACCATATGACATTAATTAATCAGTAAATTAAGTGTGTAAACATATTGTCATAGTATCAAACTAGTATTGCCAATAAATATGGTTAATTTACTGATTGCCATCAGAAGAGGGTTTTGTGGAGATTTGAGTAACTTGATAGTTGAATTCATGAGTCAATTGAAGCTAGATCACCATGGAAAACCTGAAAGCACTGGACGACCGTTTCGTCCTATTGTGGGACTACTCAGCAGTGCGCATCCACGATCCCACACTGCGAATACAGGACCTATCAGTCTCTCGCGCGCGAGCGCTTAACCCCTACACCACTGAGCCAGCATCCAACGGTGTTAATGTCTAACTTCAACCAATCCACGAAATTGAGGACGCATCCACCAATATCTTCAGTGAGTTACTATCTCACAACAGACTCGGTTGAACTCCACTGCTCACTGCTTCTCACTTCAACTCAAGGAAATATCTCTTGAAGTCAGTCACTAGTAAGCATATGATTATTATCAGAAGATTTTGTGAAGAATTTAATAATTTTATATTTGAATTCACGAGTCAGTTGAAGCGAGGCCACCGTTAAAAACCTGGAAACTTCAATTGAATCATGAATTCAACTATAAAATTACTAGTTACTGTTATCTTCAAATATGAATTCATTCCTTATTTTATTGATAAACATGAGTTGACTAGAGATATTTCAATTCATTAATATGAATAAACCATAAATTGTTAACAAACACTTTATACTTTATACAGTGTACTTTCTGAATTCACTTAGTATTGTTTGTTTGAATATTCCCATTGATACTTAGGACTGCAACTGGTCAGTCTCTTATGGGCATATATGCATACTGTGCGTATTGCACAAGCAAGCAGCTATCAGGAATCAATAGCTAAGTGGATAACGCGATGGCGTTTGAAGCGAACGATACTGAGTTCGAGTCCCAGAGTGAACATCCAGTTGACGAGTCCCAAATAGGACGAAATGCATGTCCTGGATTCCACTACTAGCCACTATCGATCTTTGCCTATAATGTACTTTCTGTTTTTTTAAAAATTTTCTCCTTTTTTGTTTATCATTAAACTATAGGAAAATGATCAACAATATACAGATTTTGATCCAATCAATGAAAATAGTCAATCATTTAAAACATCAGATCCAAGTGAAATTAATAGTAAATATACAATATCAGAAATAACTAATTCTGGTGAAGATTTACTTGAATTATTAAAAAGCAAATTAATATGGTTTTCACGTAATCAACAAATTCAATCATATCAATCATCATTTGATCCTAGATGTTTAGAAAATTAATATTGAAAAACAAAAAAAAAGAAAAAAAGAGAATAGAGAAAAGAAAAAAAAGAAAAACAATTAGAAAAATAATAATTCAATAAATATTGATTTATTGGGAAAAAAAAGAACCAATTAGATAATGATTATATAATATGGATACATACATGATGAATGTTTATTGAGGTTTCTTGTTTTAACATAGCAACTATTTTATTGATTATTTATTTATTGATTCATAATTTGAAATATTCTATGAATATATATTTATGTATTATATCGGAGAACCATGTACCTATTTATATTCGATAATTTTAATGTTTGATTATAATTCCTTGAAAAAGCTTGGACCAGATTGCCAGGCGAAACGTTAGCCCAAATACTGTGAAACTATTCGTTCTAATTTAGACGAGAGTTCTTATATATCCTTTGTATCGTTTGTATTGAATAAAAAAATTTAATAAATATCATATATGAAAAGAAAAATGTGTGAATTACTCTTTATACTACTATTGTAGTGAACAAAACACTAGTTTGGGATAATTGGATGTATGTAAGCACAAATTACAGACTATCTGACTGAATTCTGATAACCATACAGTAAACAGTTAATTTGCAAAATAACAATCAATTGTCTCAATCTTGATTGTTCCTCCTGTAAATATCAGTTCATCTTCTCTAATTTCATTGTTTGTGAATTTTCCTACCAATGGCGCTTCATTTCAGTTCTTTACTTATCGGTTTTCTGCCAAAATATATTCTAAGTTGAACCATCACCATATACTACTTATATGGATATAAGTAGACTACGCCACACTACTATTTAATGAAATCATGATTTATTATTATTAGTAGTATTATAAGTTTTTTTATTGAAATTCACTTACTATTGTGTGTTTGGATCTTCTCATTGATGTTAAGGACTGCGATTGGTCAGTCTCTAATTGGCATATGTGCATACTGTGCGTATAGCTTCGATATAGCGTTAATTCACAAGCATTGTAACGAAACGCGCGTCCTGGATTCCACTACTAGCCAGTATCCATCTTTGCTTACAATGCTTGTGAAATAAGGCTATATCGAGGCAATACGCACAGTATGCACATATGCCAATTAGAGACTGACCAGTAGCAGTCCTAAACATTAATTAGAAGATTCAAACAAACAATACTAAGGGAATTTAAACTTCATCCCATTGCACAAGAAAGTGGCTATCAGGACTCAGTAGCTGAGTGGATAACGTGATGACGTTTGAAGCGAAAGGTACTGGGTTCGAGTTCCAGAATGAACATCAACCCTGAGATGCAGGTACATCTAGTTGACGAGTCCTAAATAGGACGAAACGCGCGTCCTGGATTATACTACTGGCCACTATCCATCTTTGCTTACAACTATTTCTTTATACTTTTTAATGTTATTACCATAAAAATGTATGGGAAATCAGTTGTTAACTAAAAGAAACTTTGGCAATGTGAGTTTTACGTTGAACGATAATAAAAGTGGATTGATATACACATAATTTCCTTTTATTATTTTAAAGTTACTAAGAAAAAAGATTGGTGAAGAATAATACGAATTCATTTCATTTCGTTAGGTTCTCATCAGCTGCTTACAATGAAGGTGATTAAAGATATGAATATGTGTATTATCTTGTTAGTGTGAGACATCTCCTTGACACGGGAGACCACCATAGAAAACCTGAAAGTACTTGACGGCCGTTTTGTACTATTGTGGAACTCCTCAGCAGTGCGCACCCACGATCCCAACTCATGATTTCTACTATATAGAATTACAAAAATCTCTTCAAAACCCCCTTCTGATAGTGATCATAAACTTAGTAGTGACTGATTTCAAGAGGTATTTTCTGGTGTTCTAGTGAGAAACAGTGACCAATGGAGTTCAACCACGTCTGTTGTGAGATATCAACTCACTGAAGACAATGATGAATGGTTGCTCAATTTTGTGGATCGGTTGAAGTTAGACATTAACACCGTTGGGTGCTGGCTCAGTGGTGTAGGGGTTAAGCACTTATGCGCGAGACTGATAGATCCTAGGTTCGAATCTCGCGAGTTAGGATCGTGGATACACACTGCTGAGTAGTCCCACAATAAGACGAAACGACTGTCCAATGCTTCAAAGTTTTCCATGGTGATCTAGCTTCAATTGGTTCATGATTTCAACTATATAAAACATCTAATGTTCTAATCACTAATTCAATGTTCTGGAACTTTCCATCCCAAACATTATTTACCCGAAACAAAATTCTTTATGACTTTATTAATTCTATTAAAATCTTTACTACATTATGATATACATATTCATCTTTAATCACCCTCGTATGTATAAGTATACCAATATCTGTAATAATGTTGATTTTAAATATAAATATAATAGGTTGTAAGCAGCTGATGAGAACCTAACGAAATAAAACGAATGCATACTATTCTGCATCAATCTTCGCTCTTGCTCTCTTTAAAAGCAAATTAGTTGACAATCATGTTGATGTGTCGGAAAAAGTAAATTTTTTTTAATCATATTGAGTTTTCTTTGATTAGATTATAATAAAAGAAAGTAGCTATAATGGTTCATTCTGAGTATTGAATAATTCTCCTGGATTGTCTATCTAGTATCAACGGCACCTAGCCGACCAATATCACGATAATAATGAAAAAAAACACATCGGTATATCAGAATCCGGCTCCCTCAAACTCGCCTACCCGATAGCTAGGATAGAATACTATAAAGCATATTGAAAACGTTTAAAATTACAATTCATATTTGCGAATCATTCATACAATAATACAGGGTCAAATGCTGACCACACATTAACATATTTAAAAAAATTACGCAATTGGTAGACCACACCTTTAGTGTAAGAGAAGTGAGTAATATGTTGGTAGTAAGCTAAAAGTAACTTAAGAAAGGTACATGATAGAATTAAAGTTTATGCACCATAGAAAGGCTTACAATCAGGAGAATACAAAAATACAATAGCGTAAGTGTGTAATAATCATATAATAAAAATATAAACCATAACTTCAGGTAAGGTACTTCAATGAGTTCAACTTTGCTTCACATTTATTTCGTTATGGCTAATATATGTTACATGGATGAGACGTAAGAAAATTAAATTCAACTCATGAATCAAATAGAACCATGTAGTGTCGGTTGATGTATTAAACCCATATACCTTATTACACCTTCAGAACAAGCCAATTTACCTACCCATCATGAGTCAAGTTTTCACCTTGTTACTTATTCACTTATTAATCCTGACTATTTTTGTGATCGTGGAGAAGATTTGTAGCTCAGGTGGATGATTTTGATGAAGTTTTGTTCTCTGAGCTGGATGGTTTGGTCGTGGAGCTTTAATCGTCCTTCTGAACGACATCATCAACACAAAATACGGATAGAAGTTTGTGCTAATTATGTCAATCAGAAGGACGATGAAAGCTCCACAACCAAACCATCCATCTCAAGGAACAAAACTCCATCAAAAACCTGACTGTTTTTATGTGAGCGTATGTGTGTGTACACTTTTCATCTTATTCACCACATGTCTGTAATTTATTTTTATCTGACTATAAATGTTGATTGACGCTTGATTAAAGTGAGTTAGCTTACCCTCCATCTCCAATGGGTGTCATTTTTGCTTCGCTCTCTTCTATTCGCTTCATCCTTCTGATTTCTTGTCCAGATCAATGAGTGTTCAAAATATATGTATTCAAAATCCATTCTCATATTTGACTTATTTAACTCCGTTATTCATCAACGCGGATTGAGTCATGTATTACATACGATGATAGATAGGATGTATATTTTAACAACAATCATTCATACGATCTAAATGGAGTCAGATTAAGGCCTCCACAACCATCAACTGAAAATATTTGACGAACTAAATATCACTTGATAATAATAATAATTCTAGTTAGCCTGTATAGCAACTGATTAAATGGTTATTTTCAACATTACACTTATAGAATAGACTATCCAATAATATTTTACAATTAGAAATAATTTTCATGATTGATGAAATTGAATATTAAGCTTTTAGAAACAAATTTATATGGTATACTGGATCTATTCAGTGGTTGTAAGAAAGCGAAAGTTAATTGAAATGGAACAAACATCTTTCCCTTCTATTGTACACGTATTTTACATGAAACATTGTGTTTAATATTAAGCATGCACCAATCGAATTACACTTGTCGGAGAAGCTTTGGAGGATGTGGGAACCTTTACATATCTGGTCAGCATCATTGATAAACACGTTGGATCCGTTACAGATGTGAGGGAGAGGATCGGTAAAGCAAGAGCAGCACATCTACAACTGAAGAACATCTGGAACTCAAAACAATTCTCAACAAACACCAAGATCAGAATTTTCGATACGAATGTCAAGACAGTTCTACTGTATAGGGTTGAGACGTGGAAAACTACGAAGGCCATCATCCAGAAGATACAAGTGTTTATTAACAGTTGTCTACGCAAAATACTTAGGATCCGTTGGCCAGACACTATGAGCAACAATCTACTGTGGGATAGAACAAACCAGATTCCAATGGGGGAAGAAATCAGGAAGAAGCACTGGAAGTGGATAGGACAGATATTGAGGAAAGCACCGAGCTACATCACAGGGTGAGCCCTCACATGAGATCCTGAAGGCCAAAGGAGAAGAGGAAGACCAAATAACACATTACGCCGAGAAATGGAAACAGACATGAGAAGAATGAACAAAAATTGGATAAAACTAGAAAGAGAGGTCCAGGACAGAGTGGGTTAGAGAATGCTGATCTGCGGCTTATACTCCATTGGAAGTAACAGGCGTAAGTAAGTGAGCCTTGTGTTTGATTTAAATGTTGATGTAAAAAGTAATATTGAAATTATTTGGTTAGTTCTCCGTGCCTGGACATAAGAACATAAGGTCGATTGAAACACTTTTCTGTCATACTGTATAGGATATATATATATCATTTCAAAATTCAGCTCATTGAAATGTTAAACAAATGTATTCCATAGTTAACTTTCAGAGTCCGATATCAAAGTGATGTTGTGAAGCAACTAAACAATGGAGGCTTTTCTTTTGTTTTAAGTCTACCATTTTCAAAAATTCTTTTGATTAACATAGAAGTTGGGATATTAGTAATATATTTAGCAGCAATAAGTACTAAGAAAATAAAAATATGTTATCACTTAAAGGTTTTGTGGAGACCATATAACCTTCACAGTTTTTAAATCATGAACTAATCTTAGTTAAATCCCTACTGAAAAATAACATGCACTGGACAGCTGTTTCATGTTTTCGTGAAGTTCTTCAGTACTGTACATCCTTGACTCCCTTCCACAGGGAATGGAACTTCGAATTTTTGAGCTCATCAGTAGATCAGTGAGCTGACATCCAGCTCTGTTAATATCTGATTTTGAACAATTTATGACATTCTGAGATCACCTTCTATTATCTGTAGTGTATAAATATCTGAAAGTCTTCACTAAACAGATTATTGCTCAGTTATTTCACTGAATGGTACTAAATTTCAGTTTAGTTCCTTCTTGATTTCCAAATTACTTCAATTGAAGTCTTCATTTTTTTTTTATAAGGTAAGTGGTTTAGCATGGGTAATATGTATATATATTCCAACCCAAAGGTCCGTTACATTAATTTAACTGTTTTTAGGATTCAATATTCATCTTCAGAATGTATTATTAGTACACAGCATGTGTATCTTATGTTGAAATTATTAAATATGCACTTCAGTTGCTGGAATTTTTTCTTCATTCATGTCCTTATGATATACATAAAGTGCAAATTCAGTTTCACTCCTTCTAAAAG
The DNA here is from genome assembly GCF_000237925.1 of Schistosoma mansoni. NCBI lineage: Eukaryota > Metazoa > Platyhelminthes > Trematoda > Strigeidida > Schistosomatidae > Schistosoma > Schistosoma mansoni. Next base: position 297,166 of record NW_017386048.1, read on the forward strand.
TGTGCTATGTATAATTCTCATTATGTGCTAAAAGAAATATGGTATACATACATCATTTCAATGAGCACTTTTTGTAACAAAAATAGATACATACAAATAATTTACTATGGAAATCCATTTAATTGAATTGTGCTAATTAATAGAAACAATTAATCAAGATCGATTAGTTAGTTATCCAATGTGATTTGATAATTGTTATATCTTGAACTTAGATTCTTAGTATGTCGCGTAATACTTGGGCAATAGAACGCTAGAACCCTCCCAAGTCACAAAATCAGAAGACGGAAGACAACTAGAAGGAATGTTATTTCAAACCGTGTCAATTATGGTACAAAACTGTCAGGCATTTATAGTTTTTAGTAGAAACGAAATCATCATTATAGTTATTAGCATTGTCCAATAGGGAAGCTACATGTAGTGATTCTAGAATATTCTACCAAAAACTGATTGGATGGAATATGTTCGGCTCCTTCTGGGCTTCTTAGAGCTTCCTCAACCTCACCCGTGGACCATCCTCACAATAACTATTTTCCAGAAGAATATTTGTGAGCCATATTGTATATTTGATGAGTATTCACCAATCATCTCATTCTTTTTATGGGAACCTGTTACCCTTTTGTGTTTTCTTCTGGTTAGACTTTGGGTACAATTTACTGACTAGTGCTTATCAGTATGAGATATATAGTGAGGGGTTTGTCTAAAATTATTTCAGAAATCTGATATTAAATAAAATGCACTATTATCTCCTGCGAATTGTTTTAATGACCATATCATTAATATAAGAGAGTTTCGATTACAAAGCATTTTGTATGTTCTCATACTGTAGTAAAATCAAGATTTATTGCTTTTGTAATGTGCGATACTCATAAAGATGTTTCCGAATAGTATGTATCTGAACATGGCGTCGAAGTTGCAACAATTGTCAGTCAGGATTAAGAGTTTCAATACATCAAAAGCATGGCTTTGTAAGAACACTTGGAGACCAGTTAAGAAGATAGTTCAGAATGCAGAACACATCAAAAGATTCAAATGAATGATTATAGGCTCTGTATATGTATTATTTAGGTACTTTGTTACTTCTCCCAATAAATTTACATACCTTCCACCCATTATCATGTTTTACAGTTTCTAGTTTTCATTGATTTTCTAACCAAGTCCACCGATAAGGTAAAACTACTTAACAATTTTGGTGTCGATAGCCCACAACATGTTACTAAATTTTACTTAAGTATTGATAAAGCTATTCATTAGGAGTTATGCACCAAATAATATTCATTTTTTTCAGCTATAACAGTTATAAATTCACTTGGTATTGTTTGTTTGAATCTTCCCATCGATGTTTAGGACTGCAATTGATCAGTCTCTAATTGGCATATATGTATACTGTGTGTATTGCCTCGACATAGCCTTAATTCACAGCAATTTTAAGCAATGATGGATAGCGGCTAGCAGTGGGATCCAGAACTCGCGTTTAGTCTTATTTGGGACTCTTCAGCTGGATGTACCAGCATCTCAGAGTTGATGTTCACTCTGGGACTCGAACCCAGTACCTTTCGCTCCAAACGTCAACGCGTTATCCACTCAGCTACTGAGTCCTGGATTCACCTGGATTCCACTGCTGGCTACTATTCATCTTTGCTTATAATGCTTATAACAATTATGCTTTAACTGACTAACGTCAAACTACATGTGAATATTAATGAAAACAGAAGGTTTTCATTGATTAAATAAGTTCGGAATCATTGACTGACGTTATTGCATTGTTGTTTATGAATATTTTTTCATCAGTAGTATTGTTTTGTGAACGATAATATTCATAACATGATTGAAAGGTGTTCGGCTGTATAAGTTTACATCTAACTATTCATAATATATCGTATTTCTATGTTTTGTTCCTTTTCTTGATTAGAAATGATTGGTTACCATTTAGTTTAAAAGGATATTTTAGATAATTAGGATGGTGTAACATTTTTGTAGGTGGTTTGGAAAACAAGTAAATTCTAGTCAGAGAAGATTAGAAACGACTAGCACAATTAATCTACAAACAGCTTATGTATTGTTTTATATGGTTGGTAAGTGGCAGTTAATTAGGCTTGTTGTAACCCTAATCAAGCAGAATGAATGAAGGTCTTCCCTCACACTTTAATACCGAGAATAGAAAGATTGATGTTATGTGTTGTTATTCTGATTCATGCACTTCGATTTGTATTATTACTAATGGTTTTATTCAATATTATATTTTTCATACGATATAGAATTCTCAGCACAAAGTACTTCAGCAAGTTCCTTTTTCTTATTTGTTAATCGATCCTGACGAGAAATATTGAGTGGTAACCGGTAAGATGTTAGCATTTCAGAAATCAACATCTGAATATTGTTCATTCTTTTCAATGGATATTGCCAGCCACCTTGGATGTCTCTGATTGTACTTTTTTTGTAACCTACACAACGAAAGGTCGTAAACTTCTCATAAACGCACCTGAATAGGTTATGCGCCTAATAGATATAATGATGTGTTAATGTAAAAAAAAGGCAGGTAACTTGTTGAAATATACAGATGGTAGGAACAGTGGCCCATATATTCAAGCAAGCCACCGATACTGTATAATCGTTTGTTCAAAATGCATTATGCTAATATAGAAATGTTGCAATACTTTTGAAAATTTGTATCGTAATTATTTCTATTCCAATATTCGGTTTCAACAACATTTTATTTACTTAAAAATTTCGTGATAAAGTCACTTTCTTGATATCACTATTCATAAGCAAATAGTTTGTATAACCTTTGTATAACCTTTTTGCGTTGTCATGGCAACGGCTATCTTTATAAATCTCCATGTCTTCTATTAACAGTTTGCTTAGTATTTTTCTTTTTCTTTAGATTACATATTATTAATTGATCACTAAAACTCCGCCTGTAGCTCCTCCGAGGGCTACTGCCGGTCCCAAGCTCACACGAAGGAGGAGGGTTGGGCATGGGGTTAGTGACCCCACCCCAAAGAAAACCAACTCTCTAAAAACACGCTAACCAGAAAAAATAATTGATCACTGAATAATGACCAGTGTTATGTTTATCTTGTTCTTCATGACTAGTGATTCAATTCAGTCAATATAATTACAAAATATGGTCAATTGTCCGAATGCTTCGATAAACCCCCTATCCATACTAAATTATTACCTGTGAAGAATTCTACTCATATTCATAATTTTCATTCGAGTTTATGATCATGTTCATTCAATTCATATTCACGTTGACCTCTAAAACCTTTAGCTTCCAAAAATTCTTATATTACTATGGTGATTATATTTGTTCTAGTATGAATTGTGATAAGTTCCATGCCTTATATTCTTATATGTTAAGCTTAAAACTGTTTTATACAATCGTACAATCATAAAACTATTAAAAAAGGAAAATTTATTTTTGAGGAATTTTCGGGTTCATTTTTTTTCATATTTTCTCCATGTAACGTTTGAAAAATTCCCATATTGTGGTTTAGAACAACATGTATATAAGCGAACAATATTGTTTTCGATTAGATCCTCATCAGGCTTTAATCTAATATAGCGGTTATATGGTTGACAGAAATCAGTCATTTAAAGTTATTTATCGTATTCCTACTAGTTTTCCTTATGGGGTTCGATCTCATCTCTTACACATAGCAAAAGCTATAGGAATTCGATCCAACATTCCAAGTCTTTGTGTTCATAAGAAATTTGTAACACCCTTATCTCTCCCTTGGCCTTAATAAATAATTTTATTTTCCATACTCTTTCTTCGTTTATTTTTCTTCACCCCCTACCAATTATTTACTTATAATTTTTCTAATATTCGCTTCACGGTCCAATTACCTGAACACTTCTTATTACGTAATCTTATAATTTCTATGAATGTTATTTCAGTGTCTATATTTTTCTAATCATTGAACTATTTTCCTATTATGTAACATTGATTCAAGCCTTTATTATTCTTAACACAATTAGTACACCTGTCATTACACTACCAATTTGTAGTTTTCACTTATAATCATTTTTAGTTATTTTCACAGTTGAAATCATGAGTCAATTGAAGCTAGACCACCATGGAAAACCTGGAAGCATTGGAAGGCTGTTTCGTCCTATTATGGGACTCCTCAGCAGTGCGCATCCACGATCCCGCACTCGCGAGATTCGAATCCAGGACCTACCAGTCTCTCGCCAGAGCCCTTAACCGATAGATCACTGAACCGGCATCCAACGGTGGTAATGTCCAACTTCAACCAATCCACGATTTGGAGCGACCGTTCACCAATTGTCTTCAGTGAGCTGATATCTCTACAACAGACTTGGTAGAACTCCACTGGCTAGTTATGTAATCTATTCCACTTATATCACTGACTCATAAACTGCCTTGATTGGTTTAATAATTTCGTACATGTAACGTTTCCCTCATAGATACATAATCGATTTTAAATTAAAATGACTATTACATTTTATGGAATAAAGAATCCATAGTGAACATTGAACATAATATTTTATTATAATTATTCTATTGTACACATAATTCAATTCAAAATAATATGAAGAAATGTAACCATGACAACAGTAAACAAAGAAATTGAATTTTCATTTGATAATTAATCGCCTTCATTTGATTTCATTAATAAGCTGTTTTAAATAATAGAATCTCCAAGCTTTTTGAATAGAAATAGATGAGATTATTATCCAAATGAGTAATTGAGCTATATAAAGAGAAATATTTAAGAATGAATAAAATAAGGAAAAAACAACAAAACAAAACATGTATAGTATGAGATAATTATGACAATATTAGATCTCATCAAACATATAGATTCTAGAAGGGGTTCGGTGGAGATTTTAGTAATTTTATAGAGTTGAGATCATGAGTCGATTGAAGCTAGACCACCATAGAAAACCTGGAATCACTGGACGGCCGTTTCGTTCTATTGTGGTAATCCTCAGAAGTGCGCATCCACGATCCCGTACCCGCGAGATTTGAACCCAGGATCTACAGTCTCGCGCCAGAGCACTTAACCGATAGACCACTGAGCCGGTATCCAGCGGTGTTAATGTCCAACTTCAACCGATCCACGAAATTGAGCAACCATTCACCAATGTCATCAGTGAGTCGATATCTCCCAAAATACCTGGTTGAACTCCACTGGTTACTGCTTCTCACTAGAACTCCAGGAAATACTTCATCATTGGATACCGGCTCAGTGGCCTATCGGTTAAGTTCTCTGGCGTGAGACTGGTAGGTCCTGGGTTCGAATCTCGCGAGGCGGGATCGTGGATGCGCACTGTTGAGGAGTCCTACAATAGAACGAAAGTGCCGTCCAGTGCTTCCAGGTTTTCCATGGTGGTCTAGCTTCAATCAACTCATGATCTCAACTCTATAAAATATAGATTCTACTCAAGAAAGTATTGATAGATGAAGGTAACAGGATGATAACCTGAGAAGACAAATATTGACAAACAAAATAATGAGAACAAGATGGTTCAACGCTTGAAGAACAATTGTGACAACGCCTTATCTTACTTGAAGTTATCAGCTTGTGATTTTGTCCAGCGTATTAATGAAGTCTAACTTACTTAACAATCTAGATCAGAGATTATAGCATCACAGACAGTATCCAATTGAATTAAAAGTTCTCATTGCTTTAGTTAAACACATTCAGATATGATGATATCAGTTTCAGCTAAATACATCTTCTCTTCTACAATACAATGCAAACTATTATTAAGAAAATTATGCGTTTCAGAAAGTGGAAATGAGGAATAATATATGTTTCAGAGGTACACTGGTTATGCTACTCACGTATATTATAATTAAATTGAATATAATAATCATTGTTACTGAAACATTATTTCTATTTTGGATAGTAAGTAGTTCTTGTTACAATACTAAATAATAAAATATCGAAGAGAAAATCTTGAATAATCAAAGGAATCATATCACAAATTTATGGGAGTGTTTCCTCTCACATTTATTATGTTTTGATAGAATAGTGATATAATGGGGGAAAACGAAGATTATCAGTTAGGTCATACTTCAATTATTCTCGTTTGTCTGATCACACTTATTGTTGTGTTAGTACTTTTCAGTATTATCATTTTATAATAGTGATTTTGTCTTTAATATCAGTCCATTCGAAAATTCGAGTCATTAACCCGGTCTGATGAGAAGCTGTAGTGGCTAATACTATATCAAACCTATATTAGGTTATTCTACCTTCTGAATAGACCAATTTATTCATTCTTCTCAAGCCACAGTTTGATCTTGTCATTTATTCTTTTATTAAACCCGACTGCTTTTATAAGATCTTATATATGCTAATTGCTTACCCTACTTATCACGTATCTTTAATTTATTTTTGCCTGAATATAAATATAGGGTCACGCTTGATCAAAATGAGTTGGCTCACAGGCCCTTTCACTTCGCTTTTCTGATTGTCTGTCTGGATCACTGAGTGTATGAAATATACGAATCCAAAATTCGTTCTCGTATTTGGCTTATTTTATCCTGTCATTCTCAAACGTGAATTAAGTCGATCAAAATATACGAAGGTTGGCGTCATGTTTATTTTGATAGCAATCAGCAAACAATTCAACTGGATTCAGATGTAAGGGCCACTAAAAAGTAATTACTTAGCTGTACCTTGTCATTACATGTCGTCTGACTATCTTCCTTCTCTAAATCATCTACGAATCATAAAATCACCTTACATGACACATCTATCATACAGAAATATACACACTGAAATTAATCTACGAGTTATCGCGACAAAGTTAAGAAAGTCAGACATTTTAAAGAAATAAGCTCCATAAACGATATCAATAAATGAAATGCCTGAAGATTTGGATATGTAAGATATTCATCATAAATTCTTCATACTGTCAATAATCGAATATCATTGTATTTTATTCTTAAATGTAATTGTGATAATTTCACATTCAAGAAATCACTAACATTTTGTTTTGAGCATTAGTTTTACATTGTTTCATATCTTGAATCTACCATCCAGTGATGTAGTCAACTACATACAGTTCTGTAAAAATAAATTAACTGTGCAAATATTTTGTAACACTTCGGTGAATATTAGTAAGCATTTAATAAAGTCATTATATCATTGAAATGGTTTAATGGTAATGTTTTCATTATACAAATGATCACAGATATAATTAGCGAAACAGTTATGTGGAGATTATTTAGTTTGTAGTCAACATTATTTATTTGAACACATAAATATTAGTACAAGGGGGCACCAGATATATATGCGTCACACAAAAAATTGTCATTTCATTTGATTGTGTGAGGGCTATGATGCTACCCGGGTACCCAGACCGAAGCAGTTGGTTTTATAAGGGAGTCACACCCGGAGCCTTTGACCTAAAGATCTAACCCACAGGGCAGTGTTGCATCGTGAGGAGATGCAGTCCTATGGTAACCAATGGCCAACGATTGGATCATACGTCTATGTTCCCATTTGTACCTTTGTTTTGGAATCAGGGTTTTCCAACTCCCCTAGGTGGACTTTCCGCGTCCACCAAGCTGGTTAAAGGGCCGGACATTCGCTTTTCGTCCTTTTAATTTCATAAACAACAGTAGTAACACGAGAAGGCAGTGATTAGGACTTCTCTTTTAGAGGCTGTATACGCGTGACCGTGTAAGAGCATTTTGAGAGAGAGAGCGGACTCTTCCCACTCTCGGCCGTACCAGGGCATTTGGGCTAAATATCCTTTAAAATGATCAAGAAGCGTCAAGAAATTATTTTATTCTAGTGGTAGAATCCCTATAATTAAGCATATATGGCCTCAACATGAAATAGAATCAAGACCGTCGATTCTAGTGGAGAGTGCACTATCATTTGGACCACTGAGTTGGAATCGGGTTACCAACATTCATAATGTCAATTTATCAGCAGTCAGTGATACATGTAATATATTATATAGAAATTCATTGTAAATTGAAGACTTACATCTACGAGTATAGTTATTTACTGAACTCTCCAGTGACTACACAACCTAAGATATCGTATATGTTGAAAGGTTTTACTGGATCTCACTTCAACTAGTTCATATTAGAAAATAATATGGTTCATTCATTCCTTACTTATTTAAATGATCGAATTACTAATTAATTCACAAGTGATTTTCGTTTTGTACAAAAAATCAGTTCATATAAATAAAAGTTATCCACTTATGGTGTGGGTTACTTATATCCACATAGGTAATATATGACAATGGTCAAGTATAGAATCATCATGAATTGATATAATCCTATCAAAATAAGTATTACTATTTAATTAAGTAGTATATATTCATGCCAATTTTGTTCATGTATAATAGTTAAACATATGATAAGACTAAAATTAATGACAAACAAATATGATTTACTATCCATAGACCATATTTATCGTAGATTGATCTCATTTGGGGTACTTAAGGGAATCATGAAACATGAGAAAACTGTTATATCTTGGTATAAAACTGGTTAGCAAATCGGACATACATTAAGGAAATCATCAATGTGCATCACGAGGCAATCCCCAACTTGGAATCCGTAAGGGAAGCGGAAGAGAAGGAGGCCAAAGAACACATTACGTCGGGAAATAGAAACAGATATGAAAAGGATGAATGTTAACTGGAAATAACTGGAAAGGATTGTTTGGGACAGAGTTGGATAGAGAATGCTGGTGTGCGGCTTATGCACCTGTATCAGGATTAAGTAAGTAAGTAAGTAAGTAAGTAAGTAAGTAAGTAAGTAAGTAAGTAAGTATAAAACTATTCAACAGTGGAGCACCATAGTTTCCAATGATATCATAATTGAAAGTAAGATTTAATGAATATAACTTATTAGTTAAAACTAATGTCTTTTGTAATATACTAACCTTTCAAAATCACGTCCAATTACACATTGCCAATTACGTCCATAAATATGATCAAATTTTTGTTTTAAATAATCAGCCATATCCTTAAATGTTGTATAAGTTGAATAAGCTTCGGTAAACCAATTAATAGCATTATTCTCCATATCTTTCGGCATATATGCCATAATTATTTTTGTTTGATCGTCTGGCATGGATAGTTTCCTTTTGTAAACTTCCAGTTAACCACGTACATGTATACATGTATATATATATATATAGCAGTTTATGTATAGTAAATATAGTTAACCCTACCTTATTATTAGTGATAGAAAGAGAATTAGATTTACATGAGAATCATAGTTTTCTCAGATATAAGTTCTCTCATTTGTTTTTCTTTTTTTAATATTTTTCTCGGAACAATGATCATGTGAGTACGACACAATTTGGTACTATTAACTAAAAAAGCTGTAAAACATGAACTTAAAATTTTTCTTTTTTTCTCTTTTCTTTTTCTTTTGTGTTTAAACAATAAGTTTTGTAATATGTATTACATTCTTAGAATATTAGTTAAATTGTTTTCCTGGTTAGCGGTTTTTTCTACGGGATGAGGTCGCTAACCGCAAACCCAACCCTCCTCCTTTATCCGGGTTTGGGACCGGCAGTAGCCCTTGGAGGAGCTATAGGAGGCGTTTCTAGTTAAATTGTACCTTCTGTTATATTGTAAGCAAAGATGGATAGTGGCTAGCAGTGCGATTCAGGACGCGCGTTTCGTCCTATTTGGGACTCGTCAGGTGGATGCACCTGCATCTCAGGGTTGATGTTCATTCTGGGACTCAAACCTAGTACCGTTCGCTTCAAACACCATCGAGTAATCCACTCGGCCACTGAGTCCTGATAGCCACTTGCTTGTTGGTTTGCTATTCATCTCGTTGATCTCAATTCCTATTACTAGTTTGGTATGGAAATATCGGCCAGTGCACATCTGTCACAGGCTCAACGCTGATATTGACTGATGGATTGTATGATATCAATCATGTGGTATGTAAGGTGAATGGTGATAACATTTGTTCATATTATATTATCAAACATAGCATATAAAGATACAAACCACATATTTCCGGGCTACTTAATGACAAATAGGTGTTCTGTTCATAAATGTTCAACTTTTATCAAATAACATAAAATCTGTTACTAACATTATGTATCTGTGTACATAATACGAGAAATTAAGTACCACTACCAAGGTCTGACTTAAAAATTCCACAAATACCAATTACTGTATGAATCGATTTTTGTAATGGTTATGAAGATAGTAAAAACCTCTCAATAAACGTTGACCAATAATTAAGAAAGGAAAGTGATTGAATTCTTTCACATATTATTAAACCACACTATTCTATATAGAAAGAAAGGTCTAACTAATCATGCAACTTGGACCTAAATAACCACATTTGATTAAAGACGGTTAGAGATTGGTAGTGGAGTTCAAGATGTATGTTTCATCCTACCTGATAATCGTTAGTTGAATGTACCTGATGTTTGCAACTGGACGTGAACTCAGTATCTCTTACACCATTAACGCACAAGTAAATTTAATTTTCTACACATTAAAATATCACATTCGTTCACATTCACCAGCAAACACGTATTACAAAATTATCAACATTGAGCATTGACAGTGAACTGTTTTCCTCAAGAGACAGAAACCGTTGTCCTAAATATTCAAACAACTTAGAACTGACTCGAAAGAAATTCAAAGTTAGGTTGATGTAGGTTTCGACGTTAATAAACCACTTATTAATCAATGGAATTGTAAACTGACTATCAAATATTGTAAGCAAAGATGGATAGTGGCTAGCAGTGGAATCCAGCTTGACGCGCGTTTCGTCCCATTTCGGACTCGTCAGCCGGATGTACATACATTTCAGAGTTGATGTTCCCTCTGAGACTCGAACTCAGCACTTTTCGCTTCAAACGCCATCTTGTTATCCACTCAGGTACTGAGTCCCTATAGGGCGAACATCAACTCTGAGATGCAGGTACATCCACTGGACGAGTCCCAAATAGGACGAAACGCGCGTCAAACTGGATTCCACTGCTAGCCACTATCCATCTCTGCTTACCATGCTTGTGAATTAAGGCTATATTGAGGCAATACTCACAGTATGCAAATATGCCAATTAGAGACTGACCAGTTACAGTCCTAAACATCAATGGGAAGATTTAAACAAACAATACTAAGTGAATTGACTATCAAATAGATTTCCGACTTGCTATATCAAAACCGGTTGATTTAAAATCTATGTTACTACGTGGTAACATGATATTTGAGATAATTGGTATATCTCATAAGTTTAATGAGGGAAATCATCTTCATGTTTTAAAAAAATCACTACGAAACTATGAAACGAAAGCTTTTACAGTGATAACCTAGTATCAAATTAATCAGTCTATCGATTGGTCTTGATACATATATACATGTAAAAGCTTTTGTAAACCGACTACCATAAGTGTGTAGGCTAGTACAATGGAGCAAAATAGAAAATTAAAAATTGTAGTTATAGTAACCAGCACAAAATCACATTGTAATGTTAACTATTTCACTTTTTTTTTCTCATAGTCTGAACAAGTTGGAATATTTCAGATATGTTTTTAGTTCGGTCTGATCTATAAAATCGATCGAACTATAGTAAATGAAGTACAACAAGATATGCAAGTTATACCTATATACTGAGTAACATGTTTAGAAATGACTTGCCAATACTTGACAAACAAAATTCAATGTTTGAATAGTTTGAGCAATAATTTCGGGATTAAATTTGTTTTTCAACGAATATAGAGCTACTGAATCTAGGATTTCTAACCTATTGAAGCTATCAGACTATGTAATTTACAGAACCTGTGTAGTATTACGTAATGTTAATCAGTAATTTAACCTGTGAAGCTGAAACCAGAATTTAAGATTTTAGACATCCCTTAGCAAAACGTGTCTACATTTTTTACTTACTTTACTTACGCCTGTTACCCCTCGTCGAGGAGCATAGACCGCTCACCAGCATTCTCCAACCAACTCTGTCCTGAGCCTTCCTTTCCAGTTATTTCCAATTAACATTCATCCTTTTCATATCTGTTTCTATTTCCCTGCGTAATGTGTTCTTTGGCCTCCTTCTTTTCCGCTTCCCTTACGGACTCCAAGTTAGGGATTGCCTTGTAATGCACATTGGTGACTTCCTTAATGTATGTCCGGTCCACTTACAACGTCTTTTCCTAATTTCCTCTTCAGCTAGAAGCTGGTTTGTCCTCTCCCATAAAACGCTGTTGCTGATAGTATCTGGCCAATGGATGTTGAGTATTTTGCGTAGACAACTGTTTATAAATACTTGTACCTTCTTGACGATGGATGTAGTAGTTCTCCATGTTTTAGCTCCGTACACTAGGACTGACTGTGTTGACGTTCGTACTGAACATTCTCACTTTGAAATTAGTTGACAGTTGTTTTGAGTTCCATATGTTCTTCAATTGTAGAAGTTCGGTCCTTGCTTTGCCAATCCTTGCCTTTACATCTGCATCCGATCCTCCTTGTTTATCAACGATGCTCCCCAGGTATGTGAATGTTTCCACCTCTTCCAGAGTTTCGCCATCAAGTGTGATTGAGTTGGTGTGTGTTCTCCGTGTTGTATTTGAGAATCTTGCTTTTTCCTTTATGTATGTTGAGACCTATTGATGCAGAGGCTGCTGCTACATTTGTTGTTTTCGTCTGCATTTGTTCGTGTGTATGAGAGAGGAGGGCTAGGTCATCTGCGAAGTCCAAATCTTATGATTGATTCTGAGATGTCCATTATATTCCATGTTTCCCCTCAGACGTCGAAGTCTTCATAATCCAGTCAATCACCAGAAGAAAGAGGAATGGGGAGAGTAGACAGCCTTGTGTGACTCTGACGTGTCTACAATCATATGAAAATATATCTTGCTTGAAATACTATTTTTAGTTACATAGTCAGTTACACCAAGTTTTGATGAACCCGATAAATAATTTCTTGAGTTTCATTGGAAATATCTGTTTGTGATAGTGATGTTTTTTAAACAGTATTCAATTGGCCTGTTAACTTTATACTATCTGAATCACTTTCAAAAAGTAGGTACATAAAATGTTTCGTTACACCAACAGGACAAACATTTAATCAGTAAAATGTTTGTCAAATCTGTTATGTCCTCTAATTGATTGAAGCTAATACATTTTTTAGTTATCTGCACTGAAACGCAAAGAAACCTACAGTAGCAAATCAAAGGATCGATGAAAGCAGGAGAAGTTGTTAGTAAATAATCGTCAAAAAAGTACGAAAAAACAATGGTATTGACAGTTTTTAGTACAGGCCATAAGATCAATATAATCCAGTCAATGCTCAGGTAGGAAGTTATCCAATTGTCCAATCACATCGCGCCACGTTGATATTCTGGAACATTCCATAGAGTTCTGATTAGATGAAATCCCTTTGGCTCCTTTAGAGCCTCTGAAGGCTTCATCTCGCTTTCTGGGAACCTTCCTAAGAAGATAGCATAATTTTTCATTTGTACTGTTTTGTTTTGACTCTTGGTGTTTAGGAATGCAAATGATTACTCTCTGTTGGCTTATGTGCATCCTGTGCGGTTTGCCTTATTACTGCCATTAAGTCACAAGCATTATAAGCAGAGATGGATGATGGCTAGCAGTATAATCAAGAACGTGCATTCCTCCCTGTTTGAGTCTCCTTGACTAAATGTACTTGCATCCCGGAGTTCATGTTCACTCTGGGATTCAAACCAAGTACCGTCTGCATCAAACATCATCGCATAGTCCACCTAGTTACATAGTCAGAAACAATAATGAATAAAATCATGGGGATACGACAGATTTTCAGAAAGTAGGATAATTTCAAATACGAAAGAAAATAATAATAGTAGACCAAGGCCGTGATAAATATAAGGTTAAGACTTATTTCTTTTGCACACACAGTTCTGGCTTCATCTCATGGATACAAAGAACTCCTATTTACAGGAGTTGGATATCAAGAAATCATGTCAGCCACTCTAGTTAAATTATTCTATCTAATATTTTCGTAATTTCCAGTTCAATTTGATCCTTTTTTGTAATGCTTACGTGTAGAGAGGAAACTAGCATTTTTAGTTTTATGACTAAAACAAAACACCCTTGATCTGCTAAGGTAGCTTTTATCTCTCAGTGGGGTTTTAAATAATACTTTAGGAGTTTAAAAATCCCCATAGATAATTCAAAAATGAACAATATTTGAGCGTACAATTGTTTTCAATAACTTCATCATCAGGCTCTACAGTTGTAAGTTCATAATTATGATGATATTTTACAAAGGTCAAAATGAGGCATGTATTGCTGAATTTAACAATGCTATATGTTAAAAAATGGTGAACGTTTGCATCTGTTACGACATATATATACTTCAAAATTGTGTTGTTTGTAAATTAGAAAGGTCATTTAATAATGGTCAAATGATTTGGAGTAAAGTATCCAGTCACAATCAGTATTAATAGTAATATAGCAAAAATGAAAATGCAAAAAATTGTGTGAATAAAGTGCATAGTAGGAGAATTTCATCTTGTCCATAGAGATAATAATGATAAATAGTAATAGTAATAATAATAAGATTGTTGTGTGAATATAATATGTAATAAAAGGGGATGTTATCAAGATAATTACGATAAAGGAATTGGGAATGATGGATGTGAAGATTAAGATAGAGGTGATCGACAAAAAAAAGGAAGAAGAGAGAGAAAAAAAGGGAGGTTTATAATATTTAGTTTAGGAATCCGGTGATCCAGTCGTAGGCCAAGGTAAACATAGTGGCTGGATATAATTTTTCTGGATGCATAAGTTTGGTTTTCTGGAGTTGATCCAGATGGCTTCGGCTATGTAAAGTAATCATAATCTAGCTCTTTGAGGTAGAGTTTTCGGAACTTGATATAAAACAGAGAAGGCTTCCTCTATTTTGATATGATGTTCACTGTCTACCAAGTGAGAAAGGATGGCGCTGTTAATGGATTTAGTGACTCCTTTTCCCAACCATGCTGGTACATGTTCACGAATACGCAAGGATAAAGCCCTCTGAGTACGGCCTATGTAACTAGCTCCACAGGCGCAGTTGAATTGGTATACACACATGGAATACTTTAGGTATTAATTTTTGAGCTGACTTATGCTACTGTGCAGTTTAAGAATGATACTAATGAGGAGATAAGTTACACACTTATTATCCCTCCCCTTTAATTGCTTTAAAATTTTACCAATGATCAACAGACGCTATTGGGTAAGGTATTCAAAAAAAATTCACTGAATGGTTTCTCAACAAATATATACTGTTTCAGTAACACTATAAGGCTTAGTTTATCTGTTCTGTTGAAGGGATTTGTTCGAATGTTCTGTAATATGATAAAATAATTATTTCTTCTGAAAACATGCACCAACCAATGTTAGACCATCTTTGAAAAGCTGGAAGAATTAGTTAACCGTTTTGTGACCCTTTTGAACTCTCCAACAGTGCAAATCTACGACCTTACATTTCATGATTTTATAATTTCAACAAAACCTTTTGTCAATAAATCATGGGTTATGAATAATTGTTTCAGTGACATTTAATTTAGTTAGTCAATTATGAAATATGATATGTAATTTCTTGGATGAATACTTATCAACCGCGGATTACAGATTCATTATTCCTAAAAATAAAACAACGAGATTTTCATTACAGAGTATACTATAAACAATCTACCGACAGGGTTAGATTAAGTGAAAAAAACAATGTAAATTATCAGGTATTTAATCACAAGTATAGATTTCAAATTGCATTCACCATATTGATCATTTTCAACGTAGTAATTGACTTGCTTCAAAGTATAACAGGATATGTTGAAATACCTACATAAATACAATAGTTATTGTGGTGAACAAGAACACAAGTGGGGACAATCGAATGTATTTGAGCACAAAATTACAGAATATCTCACTAAAATCTGACTACCATACAGTAAACAGTTAATTTGCAAACTATCAATCAATTGTCTCAATCTTGACTGTACCTTCTGTAAACATCGGTCCATCATCTTCGATTTTATTGTTCATACATTTTCATACCAACTCTACCTGTAGCTCCTCCGGGGACTGCTGCCGGTCCCAAGCCCGGATAAAGGAGGAGGATTGGGCACAGGGTTAACGACTCCATCCCGTAGAAAATTAACTAGCTAAAAAAATGCTAACCAGTAAAAAATATTCAAACCATTTAAACTCTGCCCTGAGAGTTGAAAGAATAATTATGACGCCTCACGGTGAAAGCCAAGATTCTTTGGAAGTCTTTAGGCCGATGCCCCTTCGACACCACGGCACACCTGATAAGATAGTCAATATCATACGGAACTCCTATGATCAATTAAACTGCCAAATCGTCCATAAAGGACAACTCACCGACTCATTCGAGGTAAAGACCTATGTCAGGCAAGGTTGATTACTCTCACCCTTTCTCTTTCTCCTGGTGATCGAATGGATCATGAAGACGTCAACATCTGGAGGAAAGCACGGGATACAGTGGACAGACAGGATGCAGCTTGACGATTTAGACTTTGTAGATGATCTGGCTCTTCTATCACACAGACAACAACAAATTCTGGAGAAGACGACCAATGTAGCAGCAGCCTCAGAAGTAGTAGGTTTCAATATAAACAAAGGGAAAAGCAAGATTCTCTGATACGATACAGTATGCACCAATCGAATCACACTTGACGGAGAAGCATTTGGGGATGTAAAAACCTTTACGTATCTGGGCAGCATCATTGCTGAACACGGTGGATATGATGTAGATGTGAAGGCGCGGGTCGGCAAAGTAAGAGCAGCATATTTACAACTGGAGAACATCTGGAACTCAAAACAATTATCAACCAACACCAAGATCAGAATTTTCAATACAAATGTCAAGACAGTTCTGCTGTATGGGGCGGAGACGTGAAGAACTACGAAAGCCGTCATCCAGAAGATACAAGTGTTCATTAACAGTTGTCTACGCAAGATACTTCGGATCCGATGGCTAGACACTATGAGCAACAAGTTATGTGGGAGAGAACAAAGCAGATTTCAGCGGAGGAAGAAATCAGGAAGAAGAGCTGGAAGTGGATAAGACACACTTTGAGGAAATCACTCAACTGCGTCACAAGACAAGCCATCACATGGAATCCTGAAGTCCAAAGGGGGAGAGGAAGATGAAAGAACACATTATACCGAGAAATGGAGACAGACATTAGAAGAATTAACAAAAGTTGGATAGAACTAGGAGGGATGGCTCAGGACAGAGTGAATTGGAGAATGCTGTTTCGGCGGCCTATGCTCTATTGGGAGAAACAGGCGTAAGTAAGTAAACATTTTCATACCGATCACGTTTCATTCCCGTTCTTTCTTTATCGATCTTCTACTGAAATACATTCTATGCCTGACCATCGTTATATATTACTTAAGTAGATATGAGTAACCTACACCACAGTTATACCTAACATTAAATACATCTTTATTCACATAATTTTCCAATAAACATCATTTCATAATGATCATTATCAAAATAAAATATGGTACCGATCAAATGAGATCAAAACCTAAAATAAAACCTCTCATTGTTTTTTCTTTAAAATAGTTTCTAAGATCCTTCATTATATAAACTGTTATAATATATTGATTAGTTACATATGATCATAAACATTAATTTAATAGGTGTTTATCAAAATTACTCATAAAAGACTATGAAATTATACATGATTTGTTCATAGGATTCAATCATATGTTCACCATTTTCAACCTATCATAATCATAGTAACCACAGCATAGAAACTTGTCTGATTGAGAACAAATAAATATACTGGCAAATACAATCTTGTTTTCAGTCCAGTTCAAATTATTACTCAATTTTTAAAAGCAGTTAGCAACTAAATTATTCTTCAATAGTTTACCCTTTATCATTATTATTAAAAAAAAGTTATTCACGTATCCAAGATAAAGAGATTTCATAAAGATTCCAATATTATTCACTGATACATTTCAACTGACCTTATAATTACATAATAAGAAATGTCCATGTATAAAATTAATAATTCTGTGATTAAAAATGCTGATATGACGCATGAAATGCAAAAACGTGCTCTTTCTATTGGAATTGATTCAGTTCGAAAATATGAATTAGAAAAAGATATAGCTGATCATTTAAAAAAAGAGTTTGATCAAAAATATGGTCCAACATGGCATTGTATAGTGGGTAGGAATTTTGGCAGGTAAGTTTTTAGTTTTTATTATTTTTATTGAAACAGATGTATTTTGATTGACTTTTAATTACAAACTGATCTTATCTAGGCCACTGTTAAAAGCTAGGAAGTACTGGACAGCAGTTTTGTCCTAGTGTGGAATTCTTCAGTAGTGTATAATCACGGTTACTCTACAGTAAATCAAATTCAGGACCTTTGGTGTCACACACGAACGCTTGTTTTTTAGATGAATAATGTCTAAATTTAATCAATTCGTGATCATCAACATCAGTGAACGATCATCTTCCATCGTATATTGTAGATACCTAACCAGAGAAGTTCAACCACTTCGATTATGAAACAGTTAGCCACCATGGGCAACGGAAGACAGTCCCATAATATAGTGAATTAATTGAAATTAAAAGTGTACACCACCAGTTGCACAAAGGTTTTGGTTTTTGAACATGAAACTAAAGGTCCTATGTTTGATTCATTATTGTGAAGTCGTGGAGATGCACGGCTGAGTCTCATGCTTAGATAAAATAGCTGTCCAAAGCTTCTCGGTTTTCGATGATTGTCTAGCTAATACCCGTTCACGATCTAAAACTCCAGGAAACCCCATACTGATAATATAAACATTTAATGAAGGATTGGATAAAATCTACTCATCCAGTTATTATTGAAATGGAAGAGGTGATTTGTAGCTCAGGTGGATGACATTTTGACATTGTGTAATCTGAGCTGTAAGGTTAAAATAAAAAGTATGACAATCAAAATAATTATACATACAAAGACATGATATGGTTTAACTACAACCATTTGATACTAAGGCTGACAGAATAAACTGATAGTCATATGCAGAGATATTTGATTTCCTCACTTTTTATAAAGTATTTATTGCTTATATTGTCTAGAAGGACAATAAACCACCAAGCTTAGAGAATGTAACTTCACCTGAAACTTATCGTGTTCAAAGACGTTATTTGAAGTTAGAATAGATCATAGTTTCTTTATTTGATCGAAAACCCCAAATTATTAGAAATAAGCAAGTCCAATAAAATTATATCAGTTCACAACCCTAGATGTTAATGTGTATATTAATTACAAGTAATCTTAGATCATTGTTTGCCTGGAACTGCTACTAATACTGGTACTACTACTACTACTATTACTACTACTACTACTACTTGTACTACTACTACTATTGCGATTACTAGAGTAACAGGAAACGAAATATTATTACACAGAAGAGATTAAAGAGTTTCACAAAATTCTGCTCGAATGTGAACTCAATACTCTTAAAATTTTAATACTGTTCTTATGATATAAAGATTCTTTGATTAGCATTTAAAACATAACAAGATTTCAGTACGATTGCAGGAAGCTTACTGAATGTTTGCATATTCAACAAATTTGGTAAGTAGGTTAATGGGACTGTGAATCTTTATTGACTGAGCTGGCTGAGACATGTGTTACGTACAAGCAATCACCACCTACATTGACGTTTAATGCAGGTTAGAGTAGAATTACTTTGTAGAAAAGCTTAGTGAGACCAAACTATGACATGACATATATATCTATATAACTGCCAGTTGTTTGTCTGAGTTGTATATGTTGAATCCACATTATTTGAATGGATTCCACCGAATAAACGTAACCAGTGTCTGGAGACGTTTGGCGACATAGTTAAGAGTCAATCATAGGGTTCAGATCGATTTATTCTTTATCTCACTTCATGTGTTAATAGATGATAATAGAGGGGAGTTATGTACTCATTACCATCAAATGTTAAGTTAATTTCTAAAATAAAAATTTTACAAACGTTCGACATTGATAAAGATATTATTAGTTCTTACGAATACTGTTGTCTGAAGGGCTTCAGTTGAGAATCATTGTCATACTACCGAATCATCCAAATGAGGCAATTCCTTTCCTTTACAGCTTAGAAGTTTCAAGTTTATTTAACTACCCATATTTAAATACACTTTCTTCAGCGAACTATATGTGAGATATATGGAAACAAAAACTATCAGATTCTATTGTCTTCAGAGTCTTTTTAAGTCAATTGTTCATACAAACAATTTTTATCTCTTTGGATCCTTATAAAAGATGCTAGCGGTACATCGCTTATAGTGGTTCAAATAAGAATAATGACTACTTGTTGTAGCCAAGAATAAGGATCTAAATTTCTTAAGTTCCTCTAAGGAACAATGTGGATTACAATTGTCAGAAGAAATTATCATCTTAAGTATAGATTGGGCAAAGTCAATTAAAACTATAACACTGACTGTAAATTAATAACATTGGTCCTGTAAAGTGGTCGTATGGCTATACTGTAGTGAGTAAGAACTCTAGTGAAGAAAACCAATCTATTGTAACAACCATAATTACACAATGCCTTTAGAAAAAATGGAAATCACA
This sequence comes from Schistosoma mansoni, assembly GCF_000237925.1. Taxonomy (NCBI): domain Eukaryota; kingdom Metazoa; phylum Platyhelminthes; class Trematoda; order Strigeidida; family Schistosomatidae; genus Schistosoma; species Schistosoma mansoni. The sequence continues at coordinate 317,736 of NW_017386048.1, forward strand.
CAATAAATACATTATTTACAGATCTTCCTTTAGTTGATCTTTATGTACTCCATGATTCTTTCAATTCTGTTGTTATTCTAATTGCTCTCTGTTTCTTTTCCTCTTTTCTTTAATTCAATATTCTTCTGGCAAACATTTTACTTTTGATTTCTGCTACACACTACTTAAATCTGTCAGCATATGTGGCGAACATCACAGTATTATTAAACTGGAAGTTATATTTTCTAGATTAGACTTGAAGCAATAAAACAGTCCGTTCAAAATAATGCTCTTACATATCAGATGTTTGCGTACTGAAAACGTAATTTTAAAGCAGAAATACAACCACACACCATTTCGTAATTGTTGCCATCTAGTAGAGCATTTTGTTTCATCTCAATTGTGTATTTGTTACAAATCATGTTATAAATTCAAAAATGGTTATTTGATACTGTTTAAACAAAGTAAAGAGAAGTATTAACAGTACTAACCCATCTCGTCATTCATGAAACTACGGTTTTTTGTATTGAGAATCCCATCACTATACTTCATAAAACGGTTTTCATAATCTGAATACCATATGAATACTTATCATAAAACCTGATGTAACGATTCGTTTACAATGGTGTTAATGTCTAACTTCAACTAATCCATGAAATTGAGCGACACATTTACCATTGTCTTCAATGGGTTACTATCTCACTTCAATTGACTCATTATCTCAACTATTGAAATTACTATAATATTCACAAAACCCCTTCTGATATTAATCAACATATACTCACTAGTGACTGGCTTCAACGGGTGTTTCCTGGAGTTCTAGTGAGAAGCACTCATCAATGGAGTTCAACCGGGTCTGTTGTGAGGTAGTAACTCCGTGAAGAAAATGGTGGATATGTCGCTCAATTTCATGAATCGGTTGAAGTTTGATATAACAACCTTGGATGCTGGCTCTATGGTTTAGAGGTTAAGCGCTCACGCAAGAGACTGATAGGTCTTGGGTTCGATTCTCATGGTGTGTTGTCGTGGGTGCGCACTGATGAGGAGTCCCACAATAGGACGAAACGGCCGTCCAGTGCTTCCAGGTTTTATTTATTCATTTTGTAATGAAATAAATATTATGTAATGTTCATGATCATTTCATTTTGGTCATGAAATTATGAAAAACTTTATTGACTAATGAACAGCCATTGTTTGGCTCTTATTCTTTGACCTAATCAATATCGACCAAACTGTTGATTATGTCTTAGTAGTTTCAAATCTTATAACTAACAATCATCTTCTATTGTTAAGTTAATATAACAGCAGTTAGCAAAGATGACAAAAAAAAACAATTGAAAATTGATATTTATTTGTGTTTTGAATATGAAACCACATTTTTTAGGTAACTTTAAATCAATACTTAGTTTTTCCACTCTATCATTAGGATTCTGGTTAGCGATTTTTTAGCGAGTTAGTTTTTTTATGGGATGGAGTCATTAACCCCATGCCCTACTCCCCTCCTTTACCCGGGCTTGGGACGGGCAGTAGCCTCCCGGGTCGGAGAATGCTGGTAGACGGCCTATGCTCCATTGGGAGTAACAGGTGTAAGTAAGTAAGTATCATTAAGATTAATAGTTTAGATGGTTCTTGAAAAAAAAATATTATCAATAGTACATTTGTAAGATAAACAGAAAACAACTAACTCTTTTTTTTCCAGCACATAGTAACAATATTGCAAGTTCATATTTAATATATTGCTGAATTTGTCAATCAGATGTATAAAATTGAAACATAAACAACATCGAATCTAACTTAATCAATAATAAGTTTGTAGGCATCGTTACCAAGTCTGCATTCGGTAGTTTTAAATAAATTGAGTATTGGGTAGAAAAAGAATAATAAATATACTATTTGTGATATTCCAATGGATGGAAAATTGTATTTCTGATGTTTCATGACTTAAAGTAAGTCACTTCTTTAAAGTAGATAGATATTTATTTTTTACTCTGAAGAAGTGACTTATATTAAGTGACGAAACAACTTTCCACTCATTGTAATATCACAAACAGTATATTTCTTATTACCAAATCTTACTTTTTCATTTTAATGAAATTATATTGTTTTAATTTGATTGTATTCATTATATATTTATTTCAGTTCTATAACTCATGAACCGGATAGTTTCATCTATTTTTACGTGGAGAAGTATGCTGTACTACTATATAAATCAGGATAGAATTTCATTTAGTTTAACTTACTTATCAATCTAATAACAATAATCCATGTGAATGTACTACAATGTAACGTATGTGAAGGAGTGATGTTTACTTATAACTTGTAGTCATGTGTTGTGTTAAAATGTTTTATTACTATTCTTATTATTATTGTTATTCAATACAATGAAACTGTTAATACAATAGTTATATTGTCAGTATTCTTTTTCCAAATTTCATCACTTTTGCAAAACCTGAACTTTTCTACCGAGAAAAAACACAACTCATACAAAAAGAGTCTACTGAAAGATTATATTTATATATGTATATATGTTTAAGAGAAGATGACCAGTGTAGTAGTAGTAGCCTCAGCAGCAGTAGGTCTCAATATAAACAAAGGAAAAAGCAAAACTCTCCGATACAATACAACATTAAATGAATTACACTTGATGGAGAAGCATTGGAGGATGAGAAAGCTTTTACATATCTGGGCAGCATCTTCTATGAACACGGTGGATCTGATGCAGATGTGAAGGCGCGGATCGGCAAAATAAGAGCAGCATATTTACAACTAAAGAACATCTGGAACTCAAAACAATTGTCAACCAACACCAAGATCAGAATTTGTAATACAAATGTCAAGACAGTTCTAGTGTATGGGGCGGAGATGTGGAGAACTACGAAAGCCATCATCCAGAACATACAAGTGTTCATTAACAGTTGTCTACGCAAGATTCTTCGGATCCGTTGGTCAGACGCTATCAGAAACAATTTACTGTTGGATAGAACAAACCAGATTCCATCCGGTGGAGGAAGAAATGAGGAAGAAACGCTAGAAGTGGATTGGGCACACATTGAGGAAAGCAGCCAACTGCGTCACAAGACAAGCCCTCACATGAAATCCTGAAGTCCAAAGGGGGAGAGGAAGATGAAAGAACACATTATACCGAGAAATGGAGACAGACATTAGAAGAATTAACAAAAGTTGGATAGAACCAGAAAGGAAGGCGCATGACAGAGTGAGTGGTTTGGAGAATGCTGTACGGCGGCTTATGCTCCATTGCGGGTAACAGGCGAAAGTCAGTGAGTAAGTATGTATATATGTTTCCGAATGGGTAATGTAGGGAGGGTAGTAATATTGGTGTTACACAGTACTTGTAATAGTCTACAACTAGATGGAATTCGGCAATATTTTAGTACTTATTTACGACGTCAATTATACTGTGTTTTGTGATTAGTAGTTGAAACAGATTTCTAAACTTTGATGATTTTTATTAATTATCTAACAGAATTCAGTTCACTGGAACGAAGTTATCTTCTGGCTTAGAAATGTCTTATTGCGATTCATTGTTCAAGAAATGATTAAGATTGTTTCCATATGCTTCCAATATGAAGAACAATTTAGTTATTTGATAGTGAATATTTGTTGCTGGTGATTGAAATTTTGAAAATTTTTTCTTCTATGGACTTAATGGTTTCATCTACTTTATAGACAGAATCATTAGTACATAATTCAAAACTCAGTGAGCTGTTAGGATTTCCCTACAGTTAACTAACTGTTTGTTCTGATGACCTGCGATTTGATTGATTGTTATTCACAATAATGTAGTCATTATTCACATGTTTTCTTCATTTATCTTCCCTCCAAACTTGATCTTTGATCTTAAAATTCTTCATAATTTTTTGATGGAGTTTTGTTCTCTGAGCTGGATGGTTTGATTGTGGAGCTTTCATTGTCCTTCTGAACGACATCATCAGCACAAACTTTGGGTAGAAGTGAAGTGTTTGAATTTCTCCACATGTGATTGACAGCTTGTCCTGTACACCTCGACGTTGATGGGTTCTTATTGACCT